>NW_010337946.1:0-3267 GCF_000700745.2 Antrostomus carolinensis
TTCTAAAAGCATTCAAAAATAGTGTACTTCCTCCCTAACAATCCATTACAACCCCAGGTCCTTTTAAACTTGGTTTATATAGAAAGTAGCCATACTTCATGGAATAAATAGGAATGACTCAGTGTAACTGCATGGGAAGTTCTACAGTTCTATTTAAAGATGACACTTATCTAGTGCTGTCATACAGTTCAGTGGGCCCTTAGTTCAACAGATAAAATTCCAATCTCATTCAGCATTTGAAAACTTGTATTTTACATCATTAATACGAACTTAATAAATTAAAAGATCAGAAAAATCTGCCTTGCAATTCCATCTAAAGGAGCCTCCAAATTCTGCCAAAATAAGCTTAAAGATCATGTCAGAACTTGGCAGTTTCTCTCACTCTTGGTGCGGCAAAGCTGAAGACAATACAGAAGAATCAAGGGGATGGAAAATGTTTCTCATTTCTTAAATTACATACAATCCTTCACCCAATTCTATTGTCAACTTGTTGCATTTTCCTTTGTGTCAAAACCAAATTTAAATGTACCACTGTCAAGACCGCAGCTTCTGTAAATGCCACTGCTGTTCTGCTGCAGTAACACAACATTGTCAGTAGAAAAAACCACTCCAAAATGAAAGTGACATTCAGCATGCTCCTATATTTGGACAAGAAGTGCTTGTACCCTGGTGTTCTAATTTCTAGAGAGGACCAGGACATAGAAGGAGATCCCAACAGGCAAAAGAGATAGGGCAGCAAGTAAGCACAAGTCCTTGCTTTTTTAATCAGGTAAGGAGTAATTAAGAGAAGAGTTTCTAAAAATCTTAATAAAGATGGAAAACTCACATGGATGGCAATTGGTGAAATGCAGTTTCCTTTCACAAGAACTCATGCAGAAGTTAAACAGAACAGAAGTACAGAGAGAAATAGGATCGTATTCACCAGCTAACTCACGTTAATGTCTCTCTCATGGATCTCATCAACAATAACATGACTAATGCCACGGATCCCAGCCTCCACCTTTCTCAGAAGAACACCTTAAAGAGACACAGTAGTTAAATGTTCATGTAGGTAACGGCTCAGTCTTAGTGCCCTGCCCTCCAGCCCTGCCTCATTTCATCAAGAAGAGTTGCACTGGTGTAAAAATCAACAAGTACACAGGCTGCCCAGCACCTTTTACAGCCCCACCTCCAATGCCATGCTTGCATTTGAGGGTGATGAGGAGGGTATGGAGCACTACTATTAGAAATACTCTTTCTTCTTTCCCACCCAACACTGCTTCCCCTTCTGTCTTTTAAGGACAATCAATACACAGCAATTTTCTCCCTTCAGGAGATTATTCCTGCGTGGTACTAGACCTGTATTATCATACTTCTGAGTAACAACCTTAATGGTTCTCTGCACAACAGTATGTCAGCAAACTTATTCTATCAAAAACCAGAGAGTTGTTACTCTTTTAAACAGATTTTCTAACAATTTTAATGTAACTACATTTCTGCTTTTGCTGCTAACTCAAAGAATTCAGACCTATAACTAATTAATAAGCTCCAAACACATTAAAAAACCCCCAATACAGACCTACAGTGCAGAACATCACACTGGCATGAGGCCGAGGAAGCACAGATTCAAACCGCACGCTGTATCCGCAGCTTTGCCCAGGTTCTTCTCCTCTCTCATACGACACACGCTCTGCTACAGACACTGCACTGATCCTCCGAGGCTGAGGGATGAAAATGTTTTCTCTAAATTAATGATGATGTTTTTTAAGTTTATTCAAACACCACTGAAAACTAGAAATTAAATTATAAAAGCTATAGGTGTCCTGTCCTAGGATTTCTTTACAGAGCAGTAAATATTTGTAACAGCAGGCTTTCTTCTCCTGAAATGATCAATTTTGCACATAAAATTACAGAGGAGGAATATAATATACAGGAACTACCAGCTGGCATTTGCCAAGTGGTTTCCCCTCAGTCTGCCAAAAAGTTTTCACCTGGGTAAGGTACAAGTCAGATTATCCCAGCTGTAGATATATGAAAGAATCACACTCCAAATGGAAGTACACATGATGCTGAGGTTTCTCCTACAGGTAGTATTGAGGAGATACTTTTATGAATGATGTCCTGTAATGATAATCAGATTTCTCAACACATCCTAATGTGTTACAGGCTGCCCAGGGAGGTGGTGGAGTCACATATCCTGGTGGGATTTAAAAGATGGGTAGACGAGGTGCTTAGGGACATGGTTTAGAGGTGGAATTGGTAGCGTTGGGTTTACAGTTGGACTCAATGATCTTAAAGGTCTTTTCCAACCACTGTGATTCTGATTCTAATAGGTGATTTCTAGCATCCGATTCAAAACTTCAATGGTTGCATTTATAACACATTCCTCACCTGTGTCACAACTATGTTGCACTCTGCAGCTCTGTTAGTTTTGATGTACTCATCCAGGATGTACTGTGGCACTTGCGTGGTTTTGCCACAACCAGTGGCACCACGAATGACAACAACAGAATTGTGACGGATTGCATCCAGAATTTCACTTTCAAAATTCTTCACGGGTAAGGCCTCTCTCTCTTGTTGGATCTGGGAAAAAAAAAAATCCAGCATGTTTCCAAAAATGTCCCTAATTCTGCTCCACATCCATACTTTTACCTCACTCTTCTCCACACGTTTCACTGACACAAATGAAAAACTGTGTAAGAACAAATCACAGTTTGCATTTTTTCCCTTACACAGCGCAACACATCCCCACATCCATCTTAGTGTAATAACATCCAGCACTTCTGAAAACTTGATGTGTGTTACCACTCAAATCCAGCCTTACACACTCTGTATACGACACAATCAACCTCTTTTGGAAAAGAAAATGACCAGCACAAGCACGCAATGTTACAAGAAGCACACTTACCCTTTGTAATTCTTCATCCTGCTCCAAACGGTACATTAATTCACTTTTCAAATCCATGCTGATTTGCTCTGGAGTGAGCTGCAAAGACAAGACATTGTTCAGAGGCTTTTTGACCCCCTCTGCTTATCTACATCATAAATTCCAATTTAAAAAATAAAAAAAATCAGTCACACCAACATAATGATTCCAAATATCAGCAAAGGATCATTTCCTACGTAACTCCCTGAAATCAGTTACGCCTATGAATTATTCTATGTCATTCATTCCAGCATGTTAAAATTAAATGGTCAACCTCAATAAAGTTTCCCAGAAAGATCCAATATTCTGAAAAAGAATGACTGTTTCATTTAAATACTTTAACTGCTTGAGAAACACACTCT
>NW_010337946.1:3300-5745 GCF_000700745.2 Antrostomus carolinensis
GGAAGCCAACGAGATACTTCAATGACCATTGAGACAGGAGTTTTTAATGTATGCAATGAGATAATATAAGCACAGAACAGTAGCTGAAAAGGGAAAAGTGAGCAGAGAGAGAAATTTATCAGGCAACTCTTGTATTTCAACTACAAAATAATTCTAAAGAAATTGAAATTTGTTACCAAAGGCCTAATTGGCTTTACTGCAAATAAGTCACCTGCATCACAACCAGCACATAGAAATGCTAACGAGCTTTGAAGCCAGCTTGATTCACAATGTCCGTAAATATATTTACGTGTTTTCAGCAGCAACACTCAAACTTATATCAGTTCCTTATTTTTTAAATCAATATATAATGATCAGTGTTGAGCTTTGAAGCCAGCATGATTCACAATGTCCGTAAATATATTTACATGTTTTAAGCAGCAACACTCAAACTTATATCAGTTCCATATTTTTTAAATCAATATATAATGATCAGTGTTAAATTAATGTCAACATATAATGATCAGTGTTAAATTCATGTCAATATATAATGATCAGTGTTAAATGAATGTCATTTATGGAAAAAAACCTGCAGTCAAAAGTAGTATTAAATTATCATTTTGGTCGTAAGTATTCTGGTTCCCTGTTGTAGGAAACTGAAGTTCTTGCTCTGAGAGTTTTCTGACCAGGTTGTACCAGTGGCCAAATTATGCCTCTGAATTTGGCAACCTAGTATTTCTTTCCTTCTTCCTCATTTTATCAAGCTACATTGCTGCTTTTCATTTGTTCTGTGGTGAATGGGACTAGAAACAACAACAACAAAAAAAGCAAGCAGGCTGATTGTGTACTGACACCATCTTGGAGCAGTTTCTCCTCTCAGAAAATAAAGTTCTAGCATGAAAATATGGGAAAGAGAGGCTAGGGAATTATAAATGATGTGGCCTTACACTTACCTTGGAATTTCAATTAGAACCTTGTTCGAGCTGCACAATTAGCAGGCAAAAAGTGAAACAAAACAAAGAACTGGGACATCCAAGACACTGCTGCTCAAGAACCTAATAAAACATGAAGTACATACAAAGAACTCCTACCAATGAAAAGATTCCCTTCATCCAGGTCAAGAAGGGATGATAATTTATCTGTGGACTGTTTTCTCCTTTGGAATAGCTCACACTTTAAATCCTGGGGGGAAAAAGCATTTAAAAGTTCCAGAAGCATGGGGAAAAATAAACAACAAATCAATTATTGAAGCTATCTTACATTTGCCAGAGGTCCCTCATCAATATTGCAGCCGGTCCAGGGGTTCCAGTTGCAATGAGGTGGTGACCATGGAACAACTCCCATATGATTTTGTCTCTGTGATGGTTCAAAATGGGCCAACTTTCCAACATTAATGAGAACGGGATTACTGGGATCTTCAGGCTATAAATACAAAACCAAAGTGGGTAAAGAAAGATGAAAGTATTAAACAAGCAGGCCGGACGTTAACCACTGAAGTATCCGAACTCCAAACTCACCAAAGGCACAATCTCCAGAGACAGCTCCTGTACAGTCTTTTGCAGCCGATTTTCTAAGTCAGAAGACAGCAACACCTCATAGGGTTCCACCTATTAAACATTTAAAAACTGCATGTTCACACACACAGAGAGACAGACAAGGGAAGCCAGAACTGCAGGCTACCAGAGAGCACACTGAACCATCAACCAGTCCCTAGTGAACAAGGCTGAACAGTACCATCAGTTCAAAAATCACATTCTTGAAACATTTTGCTGACTTTTCATCCAAGAATCTGTGGAATATTTTTAAATACAAGTTTAATTTCAGAGGAAAACATTCCCAAACTTGTAACTGAATACCAAAAAAATGCTAACGTGCCAGAAAATGAAACAAAATAGCCGAGAATTGTATCTAGCATAAACATAAATCTTTAAGCTTCTAGAAAATTGATACTGAAAAAAGCATTTGTTACAAATCCCTATTTCATTTAATAAGCTGTAGAACTCGTTTACTGTTCCATTCACTTACACAGGAAGTTGTATTTCTGATCCAAACCACTGGCCAGACCACAAACAGTTGCTGGTTTAAAGAATCAAAATTACGATTAACTTACAAGCTGTTAAATATCGAAAGTAAATTCTAACTCACTCATCTTTATAAGAGAGTGCTTGTGTTATTAAAATGAAAGCAACAATTTCTGACCCTTCTACCAAACTCACCGATTCTCCTTTTTTCTTTGTCTGTCCAGAATAAGGTTCTATGACACCGAGATGGTAGAGCTGTCTGACCAAGGAAAGGGCACAGGACTGGGCTGCCAGCTTTTTGTTTGATCCATGCTCACGACTGAAAATCCCTGCAGCACACAAAGTTCAGAGCTGTAGTAGCTGAGGAGTCAAACAGCTTCCACAGAAAGATACTGCACTGAAATTGGCTTTCTGATTGTTCACACAGGCCAGGTTTCAGGGAAAG
>NW_010337946.1:5770-7654 GCF_000700745.2 Antrostomus carolinensis
TAATTGATTTGGATTTTATTATTAATTAATCCAAATTAATCCTCCATAAAATCCAACCAGGCCCCTTCATCAGCCGATTCAGGCTGGCTGTGTAATGTTACTTACTGACTTCCCAGGGAATTCCTGTAAAGTTCTTCCTGCACTGAGTGTCTAAGGAAGTACAATTATCCTACACCACCCAGCAACACTGTACAAATTTCACAGCATGCTCTACACAAATGGGTACAGTACAGACAGCACACCCATGGCCTGGGAACATATTAGCCACCTGCATTTCTGAGTTATGTGAAGAACAAGTAATTAATACAAACAAAACCTACCATATCTCACAAGCATTTATTTGTGCTGAGAAAAATTATTAGTGGAAGCATGTGATAGACAAGCAGTAAAACACAACAAGCGCAGCACACAGAAAAAAGATTTCAGGAAACAAAAATGAACCTTCACCTCTGGAAGTGTCTCCAACACATAAATATAAAAGTCTGTACCCATAAGTATGACCTATTGCTCTGTACCAACACCCATCTCTTGCTAATTTAAAAATAAATGAGCGCACTTACTTCTGCCCAGCTGCTTCACATAGATGTTCATTTCTGCAATAAAACTCCTGTAAGAGAAAGAAAGGACACAAAGGTACAATTATCAATAGCTGACACTGCAAAAACAGCCAAAGATCTCTGTGTCCTTAGTCAGAGACTCTCAATTCATCACTGGCCAAGGTAAAATATTACTGCTTTTAAACCTTTTAACCCCAAGTTAGTAGCAAACAGACTTGCCCATCAATAGAACCAGCAGATCTGTTTAGAAGAGTCCTGCAAATGCCACCACTCAGCATGGAAATGTAAAGGCACATTATTAGCAAATATGCTCTGAGCTAAGTTCAAGGCAACAACTGCAAAGCAGACAGTATGTAAATGGTACATGAACAGGCGTCCCACTGTACCATTAACTGTATCCCACATTATACTCACGTAACCCACTAGTAGCCTGGGTTTATTAATTCAGATGCAACACTTAATACAGCTGCCCTGGTTTTTGCCACACATTTGGCCAGCTCAAGAACACAGGCAAAACTAAACCAGGTCATTCTGTCAAAGAGCATTAAATGTGTCTGCACAGAAGGAGACAGAATAATTGAATTTTCATGAAGCCCTTATGGCCATACTTTGGGAATAGCATATAGTCAAAAGTAACTCTGGGCAGCAAATGTAAGAGTTTGCCAGTAGGCATCTAACCAATTCATTTAAAGATTAACAGGCATATTAATTGAGACTTAAAAAGAGAAAAATATATGTCAACAGACATATGAGGATGAAGGAAACCAAGATCCATGTTTTTAAGAATCACAAATCTATGCATGTATTTGCACAGATTAAAAATGAAAGCCAAATTCTTATTAGACAGGATTTAAATTGGCAAATGTGATTCAAGATGCATGACTGGGCTTTATCAGACTGAGATCCTCTTTGAAAACTAGGCCTTGGTACTTCCACAGCTGCCAGGCAGAGCCTTGCAGCTGTGTCCTTCATTTCTTGCTGTAAAGAAACAAACAAACAAAAAAAAAAAGGTTAAGGGAGGGATTTAAATGTCAAGTTAGAACTCCTTCCTGTACTACCAGTGAACTGACCTTCAGGCACAGTGGCTTCATGGGTCAAAGGCCACTGGCTTTCAGGGACACAACAGCCAACTAAGGCACCGATGACAGTATGTTTCTCAGCCAGGCCTACAGTCAGCATTCAATCTCATTCTCCTCCACCTAAGGGGAGAACAGCAACACCAGAAATCAGTTGGCAGCCAAACCCCATGCAATTACTTAGTACAGCCTCAGCAGCCCATGTGTGAACACGCACAGATTGTTGCTGTCACTCGCTGCTACTCTCTTCA
>NW_010337946.1:7680-14115 GCF_000700745.2 Antrostomus carolinensis
CAGGAACACAAGGAGGCAGAGGCATCTCTCACGCTACCGATGGAATCCCAAAAAGAGAAAAGCCACATCCCATCCCTTAATATTTAGTTCATACTTTGTGTATTAGGAGAGCCGTGTTTATATTTACAATTCATACCCTCCTCTCATAATAAAAACAAAGTTTCTAAATCCAAATTTCCCACGTATTATTAAAGTTCTTACAGCATGTGACTGTGATTAATTGACAACAAAAATATACTCTAAAAACTTCTGAAAGCAAGGCTGACATTTCTCTTATAAAGATCATTACTTTAAAAAACAAAAAAAAACCCCAAAAAAACAAACCAAAAAAAAGATTGGTAAGAATCATGGCAACTGGTATTTCTTAAAAAAAATAAAAATAATAAGAAAAAAAAAAATCACACCTATATTACTGTCCTCAAAACTCCAAAAAACAGCTGAAATTATTCGTCTCCTGTTAAGTCTACCAAAAGGATTAGATCTAACAGCTTTCCCTCTCTCAATGAATGCCAGAAGGCATTACAATTGTTTAATGGATATCTGATTTGTTGCAGCAGATATTTGATTCCCCCTTCTGCAATTCCATCCAGGGCAATTCACACAAGATTTCCTGGAGGTCGTAACTACAAAACTCTGAAATGCTCACCAAAAGAACAGTAAGTGGGCTGAGAAACATACTGTCATCTATGGCCATCTCATTTTGCTCAAGATTCTATGTATTTCAATAAATTGCGTTTAATGCTTTTACCTGCAGAAGGCATTAAAAAAAAAAAAAAATGAGCTGCACAAATAATCTGCAAGTTACAGAAAAAAAATAAGTGCTCAAGAACTACATCTGCAACAAGCATATTTAAAATTTCTAGGACTGTACAAAGTAATTTTTTATGTTACTCATTTATGGGAAAGAAATGTCCTTGCTTGAAAACATAAATGGAGATGAAGTGACTTGAAGATAGGTTTTAAATGAAAATTTAGAACTTTCTGACACCAGTACGCATATTTCAGATGTTCTAAATGCTTGTAAGACTTAACAACAAAAGAATACCAAAAGTCCCACAAGTGAGATTCTCACGGAATACTGTAATAAGAAAATTAACTTGTCTTTCTAAAAAAAAAAATAAAAAAATAACTCTAATTGAAAACAAATTTATATAACACAAAAAAACCCCGAAGCCCAACAACAAGAAGCCAGCAGCAGCAGCGTGCCGTTGTTTCTGACCACAAAACTTAATTACATTTCACAAGAAATAATCCAATGTCCTGAAGTTTTGATGATTTGTAAAGACTATTCCAAACGGGGAAAAAATCAAAACCATCACTTCTTTATGCACGATCTGTCATGAGTTATTGTCATTTGAGAGAAGCCCATGTAAATGCACTGCAGAGCATCACTGCAAATAAGTGTCATCAGCCAGTGTCACTGAAAATATTTCTAACCCTTCACACTCAGAAGGTGACTAAAACTACCAAACCTGTTGTGATCAGGCCCCATTTCAGTGTATTTATATTCTTCTTGAATCTTCTCCTTTTGGAAAAACTGGTTCAGACGTGCCTTGGCATTTTCCAAGGTCCAATTCCCATGAAGATCAGCATTTAAGTCCACTTCTGACTCTGAGGTCTAATATTAGGGGGAGGGAAAAATAAATAAATCATTTACTAGTCTCTAATAGATTTCAGTTTTAAATCTTCCTCCAACAAGTCTTGTCTAGGTGCTATAACATAGTTAAGACATTACAGAAAATGCTAAAAAAGTTCTCAGTATTTCCTTATTTTCCCAATAAAATGTTTATACAGATAACTGGATATTCACAATATCCAGAGTGATTTATTTTCTTCTTAGCATAAATACCCTTGTTAAAAGCCAGCAGGTAAATCTGCAGCTTAAGCTAAACCCAGAAGCAAAATATCAAATTAAAACTGCAAGTTTGATTATAAATGCTCACAACAAATGAAAGGGAGTGAAAGATACCTATTTAAGAATGAAAATAAAGGAGAATTACACAGAATGACTTACTGCCTGCACTCCTTGCTCCTCTCTTTTGGAATAGTAATCTTTCAAATTTGCACCCCGATCCCACTGAGCTCCACGATTGCCACAGTCTGCAGGTGCTGCACCTGGGCCATTGCCTACCACATGGAAAAAAAGAAACAAAACCAAAGTAAGTGTCCCAAAACATGTTCTTAGCAATGGAGAGGTACTGCCTGGCAATCTCAACAGGACATCACCAGTCCCTCAGATCTCATGCAGTCATTCACACCTCTGCCTCAAAACTACAACGACTTTTGTCTTCTGTCTGCAGAATTATGCTATTTGTGAGAAAAAACCCCACTCAAATCTACACACACATATTACACCAATACACATCTAAGTTACAGCTTTCATGGTCTTACCTGTTTGAGCCTCTATAATCAAGTGTGGAGGAAGAGGTCCACCCAAAGTAGAACTGGAACCAGTCACATCTCTAGCTGCTTCATGTCTATCAGGAGTATCACCAGCTGCTGGCTAGGAGAGAGAATGAAGGGAAATATCAGCAATTAGTCTTTTTACTATTTCGCTAGAAAACTGCTCAGGCAGCTTAAGGAGATCACACATCATCGTGCGACAGTTACCCCCATAGTAACCCCCAATAGTAACATCCTTTTAAAATGTGAAAGGAATACAATAACTTAATATTTGGCTTTTTGTGAGTGTTCTATAACAACATTTCCAACCAACAAGTAGCACTGACTTACTGAAGTTCAGTAATAATAAAAAAACCAACTGTTTCAGCACCCAGGATGAAATAACAGATTCCAGTCCCCCAAGTGAACACAAATATACGTTATGAACACACACACACACACACACACACACACACACACACAAAAAAAACCCACAGTAAGAGAACATTAACACCTTTAGAAAATCATAGAATCATAGAATGGTTTGGATTGGAAGGGACCCTAAAGATCATCTAGTTCCAACCCCCCTGCCATCAGCAGGGACACCTTCCACTAGACCAGGTTGCTCAAAGCCTCATCCAGCCTGGTCTTAAACACTTCCAGGGAGGAGCAGCCACAGTTTCCTTGGGCAACCTGTTCCAGTGTCTGACCACCCTCACAGTGAAGAACTTCTTCCTAATATCTCATCTAAACCTCCCCTCTTTCAGTTTAAACCCATTTCCCCTTGTTTTGTCATTAACTGCCCTTATGAAAAGTCCCTCCCCAGCTTTCTTGTAGCCCCTTCAGGTACTGGGAGGCCGCTATAAGATCTCCCCGGAGCCTTCTCTTCTCCAGGCTGAACAGCCCCAACTCTCTCAGCCTGTCTTCATAGGAGAGGTGCTCCAGCCCTCGCATCATCCTGGTGGCAAAATGACAAAATTATGGATAATCATTACAGTTTGAATTCTTCCCATTGTGAGATGTGTACGTCTAGCTGACTGATCACACCACCCCTGCTTTATTCCAGATACAGAACACGCCATCCCTTTTAGGATCTAGCCACGTAACACATCACACTGGCATGAAACCACCTGGTTCACCAGAAACAGTATCAGTCCTCTTACCGTAAGGCTTCATTTAGGCTAACGAGGCAGGGACACGGCTTCCACTGATCACACTGTGTATCTCATACAGATATATCCTTAACGAGACACTAGAAAAACCTTCCAGCATTTAACATGTAGCTTCAGCCTGGAGAAGAGAAGGCTCTGGGGAGATCTTCTAGCGGCCTTCCAATACCTGAAGGGGCTACAAGAAAGCTGGGGAAGGACTTTTCATAAGGGCAACTAATGACAAAACAAGGGGAAATGGGTTTAAGCTGAAAGAAGGGAGGTTTAGATGAGATATTAGGAAGAAGTTCTTCACTGTGAGGGTGGTCAGACACTGGAACAGGTTGCCCAAGGAAGCTGTAGATGCCCCCTCCCTGGAAGTGTTGAAGGCCAGGTTGGATGAGGCTTTGAGCAACCTGGTCTAGTGGAAGGTGTCCCTGCTGATGGCAGGGGGGTTGGAACTAGATGATCTTTAGGGTCCCTTCCAATCCAAACCATTCCATGATTCATGCTTTATTTACTGTTCCCTAAAATTGCTGTAAAGACAGAGTTACCTCCCTCCTCAGTTTTTATGTGATAGCCATTGCTGGTACCTGCATGGTTCATATAACATTATAAAAAGCAGTGATCCTATTACATGTGAGAAGCTAAGGCAAAAAGCATTTACTGTTTAAAAAAACCCAAGTTTTCAATGTCTGGTTTGAGATGTGATTTTTTTTTTTGAAGCACACAGTATTATATACCATAACACATATTTAAAACAATTCCCAGTGTCAGCTGTGAGTATTCAGCACAGTATTCAAGTCAGGCTGCACCTCTGAATTCTCTCCAGCCTCATCAGTTCTGCAGACCAAGAATGCAGCTGTATTGACCAGATCAGCACCACAACATTCACTGTATATATTCCAGCTTTCCAGCACTGCAGGCAGAACTCCTGGCACTTTCAGTCTTTTTCACTGCACAGACTGAACTCCAGGGATGAAATGCAACCAGATGCACAGCACTGCAATTAAAGATTAGCCTTTGGTAAGGAGAAAGAGCAGCTTACTCCAAAAGCAGGAACTTCGTCTCTCTTCATTTCATTCACCCGGATCAAGTAATTGATAAAGTCTCGAGCAGCATTGCTCTGGGCATCTTTCTTGTTAGTGGAATTGCCCATGCCAACGTAGTTGAAGCCTTCCACTCGAACCTGCACATAAAAACACAGACCTGTGGCACGTACAAGGCAAAGTGTCTTAAGAACCAATAAACACCAAATAGAAGTTGCTAGTAAGTACAAGAGAAATATTAATATGAAGTATTTTTACATATCATTATACATATATATATATATATTACTGAAGCTTTTGAATGTGTACTTTATACCTACTAAAGAAAACACCCACAGGCCATTCTCAGAAAGCATGAGTGCTTCCCAAAACCTTGCTTCCCAAAACCTTTTTCTTAAACTTGAGAAAAAACTTCTTTCCAGTGAGGGTGACAGAGCCCTGGGACAGGCTGCCCAGGGAGGGTGTGGAGTCTCCTTCTCTGGAGATGTTCAAGACCCGCCTGGACGCCTTCCTGTGTAATTTCGTTTAGTTTCCTGCTCTGGCAGGGGGGTTGGACTGGATGATCTTTTGAGGTCCCTTCCAATCCCCAACATTCTGTGATTCTGTAATTTGCTGGAGAAAATGAATCCGTGTAGGAAAAGATACTACCAAAACACAGCAACAAACTCTGCCCATGTTCACTTCCCTCAACCTCAATCCCAAATCCTCAGACAACAAGGACAGGAGCGAGTTTATGTCCCCTCTACCGTAGCTCCATGTTATTACAGTTAGTAAGATGCAATGTATTTCATAAACTCAAGAGACAAGCTTTAGAACAGCAATTTTATATCCTGCTAGCTTGCCTGAGAAGTTGCTGCAAAACTTGATCACAGGAAATGCCTTAAAAATTCAGATTAACCAGGCATTTCACACTCGCTTTGCTGCAACCACTGCCCCTCATCTTATTTTCTTTTTTTTTTCCCCCCACATCTACAGTCAGCAACTCCATTTCATTCCAGCTTCACCTGGATAGATCACTTATGCATTTCTGATTTCTACTCTGCTGACCATGTAAACAGCTTTTTACTACAGCTAGTTGTTCTTAAAAAAAACCCAAGTAAGCAGACTTGCATATAACATTCCTTCTAGCCCAAATCAGAGTTCTGCACAATGTTGCTAATGCCAGACTGCATTTGTCCTTCAGTGCTGAATCACATGAGTAGCCAATACCCATTTTCTCACCAAACAACATATTCTGTTGGTTGGTATCCTACTTAACAGTTTCCAAATAATGAGCTTCCACTTATCTACGTGGACTATCAGTCTACCAGGACAATGGTATTGCAAACCAAACAGTGACTACACCAAATTCACAACCATGCACCAGACTGTGAAAAACAGTAAAAAAAATATAATGTTTTAGCAAGACCTATCCATTTGTGTATTAAACTTCTATAGATGCTCAGGGGGCATCAACATACAACACAGAGAATGGTTCAACAATGTAATTGTCTTTACAACCACCTCACCTGAGGAATGCTCAATCTCCGTTACCTTTAAAACAGGTTTACTCTCCTGCGCTTCTCAGTTCAGTTATTGGTGGGGAAGACGAACAGGGCAGGAAGGGTAGGTATAAGGACAAATTCAAGGTATTTAGTGCCGAGCTCTGGCATCGCTTCCAACCGAGCCGGTTCTGCAGGTGGCCTGGCAGTGAGGGGCAGCTCCTTCTCAGAGCCAGCCCGGACACAAGGCTCCCGGCTGGCACATCCACCGGAGCCAGGCACGGAGCAGGGCTGTACCAGCACAACAGGGACTCTTAAACACGAAGGGACACACGCCACGTGTAAACGCACACATGGCCCTTGGGAAAACCGACC
>NW_010337947.1:0-11025 GCF_000700745.2 Antrostomus carolinensis
ACTGCACCCCATGGAAAGGACCCAGGCTGGCAGGCTGGGTTACTCTTGCTCCATTCTCTGTTTTTCAGTAGTGTCAGAGCCAATCTCTACCTTTCAATGGTTGTAAGATGTCAAAAGACACTGAGCACCACTGATCTAAAACGCTTGAACTGGATTTTACCCAGAAACAAACAACAGGAAAATAAACAAGTCTTTCTTTTTCAATACAGAAATGACCAGATTCACCACTGTCATCTGATGGGTGGCTGACTGTGACAGTGTGCTCCCCCTGCCCCCCTACCTGATCTTTACTTCCCGTAACCCTGTCCACGTGATAACTACCAGTGCTGACCATCATGGATGCTGTCTGGCTGTGATAGCTGCATCCAGCTCAGGGGAGACAGATAACAACACAATAGCCAAGGGCTGTCTTGTGCAACTTGCTCCCACAGCGGAGGGTTTGCTGAGTGTGCACTGACCGAAATACGGCTGGTGTGCAAATATGGCTATAGATCAATCATCTTACTCCATCAATAGTGGACAGCCCAGGGCCCATGGAGCTCTCCTGAAATGACAGTGCCTGTGCGCCAGGATCTCCCCTTGAGTTGGGACACCTCTCAAGGATACTCCTCGAGGTTGAGAGATTCCTTGCCACAACAGATCCTCATTAAGTGACTAATAGCATGATAACTGCAAACTCTTAGCTAAGTGATATAAAGGATTGATTGCATATCATGTATATATATAATCCTTTAGATATAAACCATTAACAAGGACAAGGACTGGATCTAGCTGCATGTGAACTCCTCTCTGAGAAGGAGTTCAGAGAGCAAGGGGATTGTTTTTGAACCTCATGACTCAACAGGAGGGTCTCCCTGACTGTTTTGTCTGGCCCTGTCCTCTATGCACTAAATAATCAACTGGACCTCACCATCAGATCTTGTTAAATGAATGTCACATTGACCTTTGAACTTTGATAATTCACTATTTTGTATCAATAAATATATTGTTACATCTCTTTACAAGTGAACTGTGTAACTCACTCGGACTCTGTATCCGTGACGCTGACCCAGCCTTTCACTGTGTGGTACGAGGGACCAGCTTTAGGGGGTGGGGATTGTGCCTTGCTCACAGTGTGCGCTCAGGGAGTTGCACCACAGCCATGAACTGCACCCGAGCTCTGCAGGACAAGCTGGCAGGAAAGGTGGTGTAGATCCTGCCTATGCTGCAGGAGGTCCTCAGAGCAGAGAGCATCATGAGAGCATCATTTCCATTCACTCCCAAATTCCTTTAGACTAATCAAATGTCATAAAAAAAGCACTTTAGCTTAACTGATAGTCATACCCATCCAAAATCCGTCTCTCTTAGAGGTAATTGAAGGGGGGATGTATTCAACCTGTACAGAATTTAAAATAAAAAGCCACTAGACTCTGGTGATGTTGACTGGAAAATATTGTACTCGTCACTCCTGCCGTTTCTGATTGCTAGTTACAAACATATGTTATGAGATATCCATTTATTTAGGCATTGTGGGTCACTTGACAGAGAAGATGAATGATGTAATCACATTTCCTTTTCTTTTTTTCTGGATGAGCAATGTGGTGTCGCTGGCATAAATATGCAAGCACTGTGCAAGAGCTCTTCACATGGATCTGTTGATCTGCACTTGCAAACGGACAGCATCAGCACTGCCATCATCATTCCTGGAGGAATTCCTTTTACTGAGGATTTTGTTGTGTGAATAGTGAAAGGTGAGACTGAAATTTGAAAATTTGCTTTAATTTGTAGCCATGTCCAGAATTTAAATTCAGATCTCCCATGTGGAAAAAACGCAACCCTCTAGTATATTGTATTGCCTATTCCATTATGTGGTAGTTAATAATTAAAAACATGCTGCAATCGCTTTTATGAATTCGTAATGTGGAGATGAAGGATTACTGCAAGTTGTAATTGGACATATAATAATCTTTGCTGTGTTTCAGCTGTTTGCTAGTGAAGCTTAATTTCTTTTTTCAATTTAGATGATACAAAGAAAGAATTAATATCAGATCTTTCCTCTGTACTTGCACAATTCTGAAGTGCCTTTATTTAAAATAAACCAAAATTGCATACAGTTTGCTAGACCCCTTCTTCAACGCCCATCTTACGTGGTATTGCTGTACACCAGACTCCATCATCCCCCACAGACAGCACCCTGCGACTGGCTGCCATGGGCACTGCTGCTGCTGATGTGACATACCACATCCCTTCAGACCTTGGAACATAGTCTGATCCATCACGAACTCCAGGGGCTTTTATGCCCTTCAGTTTTATCCTTAAGTGGCTTTATTTTATTTACATCTCCAGACATACAAAGACCACCAGTAGGCATCTAACCCTTGATACAGCCACCAGCACTGGGTAGCTTGTTTCTAAGCTATGGTTACTTGCACTGTGCAGCACCTGAGGGCTCAACCAAGCTGAGCTGGGTACTAACAGACATGGAAACAACTCCTGCCCGGCAGCTTTACTGACAGGTAAGGAAGAGTGCAGACACACAGATGAACTTGTCTGGGGTTAACAAGAGAGCCTGGTTTTCCCGAGTGCATTTACTGTGCTGACTCTCAGAAAGAGGAGCCCCCGTTTTGCTTGGGTGGGTGTCCTGGTTTCAGCTGGGATTGAGCTAATTTTCTTCTTAGCAGCTAGAATAGTGCTGTGTTTTGGATTCTGTATGGGATTTGGTATGAGAAGAATGTTGACAATATACTGATGTTTTTAGTTGTTGCTAAGAAATGAAGGACTTTCCAACTTCCCATGTTTTGCTAGTCTGCAGGTGCAGAAGAAGGTGGGGGGAGCATAGTAAGATTAGCAGATCCAAACTGGCATTTGGATGTGCCAATGGGATATTCCACGTCATACAGTGTCATGTTCAGTATATTAATGATTACTGGCAATAATGCTCTCTCTCTTCTAGGATTGTGGTTTCGGTTTCAGGATTTCCACTCCTCTGGGATCGCTGTCTGGGAATGGGCTGGGCATTGGTCAGCGAGTGGTGAGCTATTGCACTGTGCAATGCTTATTTGTATATACTATTATTACTGTTATTATCATTATTATTATCATTATTTTATTTTATTTCACTTATTAAACTGTTCTTAGCCCAGCCTACAAGTCTCTTAACTTTTACTGCTCCAATTCTCTCCCATGTTCCCTAGGGCAGGCGAGAGTGAGTGAGCCGCTGTGTGGTGTTTGGCTGCTGACCAAATTAAACCATGACAGTGGGAAAACAAAGAAATGCTGAAGCTGCCAGAATTCCATGTCTGGGCTCTGCTAACTTTGAGGAGGTGGATAAAGGACTGTGAGTCCCCATGTCCAAGCCCCTTGGACAGCACAGCCCATCATCAGTGTCCTCCTTGCACAGCACTCCCACTCACGTGTAGAAGGACATTTCCCAGGTAACCAAATCCAAAGCCATTAGTCTTTGGGGGGTAAAACCAGTGTCCTGGTTTCCACCTGTGCTTACACAGAGCCTGGGCCAGCAGGAGGAATCACTTGGCTGTGCCCATTTTGCTGGTAGAGGGCCCGTGGCATACACCCTGCAGTGCCAAGGCCACGTGCTGGAGCATGTGTGGACCTGGCAGTGGTCGTAACGTTGAGCTGCCAAGGTCTGCTAGTGAGACCTGTTGGGTATGTCTGTACTAGCACATTGAACAGTGCCAGGAGGTGCTTTGGATATCAGACCTCTCCCTCATCCTGAACATTAAGGAAAGTCAGATCTGTTCCTTTCAGGATGCTGCCAAGTATCTGCCAAATCTGTGGCTGGAGTGAGAAGTACCACCTTCCAGCAACCACCTTCCCAGAAGGTTAACACTTCCTATGCAGGATCTCATGTCCTATATCCCAGAGGGCAGAAGTGATCCTATGGATTACAGCAAGTCTGTCCTTATTTGGTGGTAGCTGTGAGTTGCAAGACCAGCGTGGAGGATACAACCATTCAATACAGTTCACTATGAAGAAAAGAAGTTGTTAAAAATGAGCAAGACCACCAAACAGAAGGCCATTAAATCATTTCCACCATTTGCAAGCAAACAAGGTGGGAGACCACTCCTGTGAAAACAGCATTTCCCTTTCTGTGTGTGACAGTAAGTTCAGGACAAGGTGAAGTACTTTTGGAAGGTACTCTCGGCGCACTAGTTGCAGCCGATTCTCATCCTCTGGCTGCCAGGAGCTGCAGATTACGTAAGTCAGTATACTCTCATTGAGCACAGCTCACATGTCCTCTTCTCGCTCCCTCTTTATCCTACAGTAACGTGGATATCCTCATCTGCTGAAGCTAGGTGTCTGCCCCATAAGCTGGACATGTGCTCTTATCTTATCTCTCCAAAGCTGCTTGCAGGGATGGTGGGGAGGAGGGAGATGGGGGGTGCCTGGTCCTCTCTTTTCCTCTGCCTCTCTCTCTGTCTTTCTCTCTTCAGCTTCTTTGGTGACTGAAGAGTCTAAAATGGAGGATGTCTGTCACTTGTCAAGCCTCAACTGCAAAAGGTTGCTGACCACATGAGGTACCAACACAGTCTCCCAAGTACCACATGCAGTTTGAGGCAAAAGCTGGCCATTCCTGGCTGCAGCCCAGGGCTGGTTTCTGATTTTCCATGTCTGTATACAGTTTACAACATCTTTAACGCAAACCAGCACTGCTCAGTTGTGAAAAGCTGTCTGTACTTTCAATGTCTGCTATTTCTTCATATTGCTGCTGGCAAATCTTCTAGCCAAGGAAGTTGTGGGTGCAAGCATGGTCCCTGCAGATGTTTACCACGGGCACAGCTGCTTCCCAGCCAGCCAGATGTGGCTTTTTGCAGTGTAACTCTGAATGTGAAGCACGTAGATAACAGCACAGTGCATATGAGATTAGGGAGAGGCATGGGACACTATGAGGCTTGCTTTAGATGGCATATAGTAGATAGGAAAGGTCAACGGGAGCTATTTTGAGCTGGACATATACTCCAAGGATGGGATTTTTGCGCTCTCTAGTCTATGTCTGAGTTTCTCTGGCCAGGAGACAATTTATTTTTCTTCAGAGTAAGACTGGATGTGAACTAGTATATGTGCAGTTTAGACAGTATGGCAACTTGACCCCCTGCATGAGATGGAAATGCCCCAGCAAGACATGGCAATGATCTGCTCTGATGTCCTGCATAGCATGAACCATACCGTTTCATCAACTATGTACTTCCTCAGGCTTGCAGCTTCTTCTGGAGATAAACTATATCTCATGAAAGGTTACTCATTACACAGTACATCTGGAGAGAATTCTCCAACTAGAAGTCTCTTTATTACACGTCCTCAATGAGCTCTATTTTTAGTTTGAATTTGCCACTTTCAGCTTCTAGCCTTTTCCTTATTAGCTTAGAGTTTTCTACTGCCAAGTGTCTCTTTGTACAGGTATTTATAGGATCTTCTCTTTGATGAGATTGAGTTCCTTTAAAATCTCATTGGAAGAAATTATCCAGATCTCGAATAAATTTTACAGACCTTTCTGAACCCTTTTACACTTGCCAACATTCTTTTAAGAAATGGAAATAAGAAGTGAAGAGCCAATACTCCAATCAGCACTGTTGCTTTCAGTGGAAATGACATTGTTTATACCTGACATTTTGGTTTTTGGCTGCTGCAGCACACTGGGAGCTCATGTGCTCTCAGTGACTCATCAGGCCTTCACAATTATTTTCCAAATAATTTTTTTCCAAGTACCAATCTATAACTATGACCTACATTTTTGTTTCATACATATATGACCTTGCCTTTAGCTTTCTTACAGTGTCTGCTGTTCAGGTGAGCCTTAGTTTCCATGATCACCACATCACTCATGGGAGCTGACCTTATTCATTATGATCCCACTAGCTTTTGGGTCACCTGCAAACTGTTATGGTTAATGGAGATGTCAACTGACGTTTAGTTCTCTGGCACATCTTGTTGCTCACACTAGAGATTAACTTACATCCTTACAGCCTGGCTGACTCTTTGGGAGCTCTGAAAAAGCACTGTACTTTGGAGGAGCATCCCACACCTGGGCTTTCTGGGGAGGAAGCTGCTGAACTCTGTTCCACATGCTCCCCTTTGAGGTTACAAATTTCTGTTTGTGGTACCAGAAGCCATGTCTCTGAGGTACCAGAGCTCACCCTGAGACTCACAGAAGGACTTGGAAGCAGCCTGAGTCACCATCAGGCTGTGCTTGCAGCTGCTGTCGTAGCCTTTCTGGAAGTGACCACAGGCTTTTCTGTTTGCCCAGAAAGCAACTGGACCCAACACAGTGCTCCAAAGTCTGAACATACGCCAGTAATGGGGCTATACACACACCCTAAAGCACACCGTTACTCTTTGTGTGTCCCATCTGGTTCTGCCCTATTCGTAGCCCCAGTTCCTGAGAGTACGTGGAGGGGGTTAGAGAACGAGGGCTTCACACGAGGGCTTGAGGTTGCTCTCAAAGTGCAGTGCAGTTGAGGCCCCAAGTTCCTTCTTGTCACCTTGAGCGTTTGAAGATGCTGTTACACTGACTGCACTAGTATCCATCTGCACCTTCCCTGGCGTGGTGGGTGATGCCTGGTTCCAACATGCAATGTTAGCATCCAGACTGTCCTTCTACTGCTGAGAACAAAGTGGACACCAAGGCAGAGAGAGGCAGTGAAGTTGGATCCCTACAAACCACTTTTTAACCTAGTTTCATAAAGATAATGAAGGCCTTTGCAACCGTACTGCCTGTCTGTCTCTCCCATGAATGAGCTCTGTTAATGAGCTTAAAGTTAATTTGCCTGAGGGCTCTGCTTCTACAGAAGCTGATTTCCTATAAGTGACAAAAAGCAGTGGGTGAACAACAGAGGAGAGAGGCTCAGCTAACACAGCGTGAGATCAACACCCATCTGCAGAGCTTGGCCTGTGCCTGGCTGCTCAGCACCAGCATCCTGTGGAGCTCAGAAGGAGCCACAGCACCTTCTGCCTCCCACACAGCCGAAGCTGGGAGGTGAGATAAAGAGAAGGACCCTGTGCCTGGGGTGTGGAGTACAAGGCACGTGGAAAACCACTGGAAATGGTGTGGGGAGTGAGAGTTCACGGGAAATTGGGAGCAGATGGTAACCCAGGCTTTGTAACCTTGCTCTCCAAGCAGCAGGTCTGGGGTCAGCGGTGTGGCACTCACCTACAGACCAAGTGGAAGAGTTCTTCTGTTTCAGTTACTTGCACATCAGTTGTTTAATTCCCCAAAAAATGCCAGTGATTGAACATTTCAGGATCATTTCTCTGTGTCACATGCACAGGGTAGGAGTACTTCCTAACTGTTAATGTTAATACATTGAAAATAGAAGGAATTGGATGCTAATTACCCTTCTGCTTGTGCTTTGTCGTTTAGGGGAGCACATGCTCTGGGTCAGATCACAGGCAAACAGCAGCGCTGCTGTGCAACCATTGCTGTCCAGATAAACTGACCTTGTCTCTGGACCCCTCTGCTGTATCTACTTTTGGTCTGTTTGGAAATGTACTAATTAGGGTATTACTTAAGAATAGCACTTACCATACAGGAATGTTACAAAGAAGGCTCTGGGGACACCTCATAGCAGCCTTCCAGTACCTGAAGGGGCTACAGGAAGGCTGAGGAGGGACTTTTTACAAGGACAGTGAGTGACAGAACAAGGGATAATGGCTTTAAACTGGAAGAGGGGAGGTTTAGATTAGATATTAGGAAAAAATTCTTGACTGTGAGGGGGGTCAGACACTGGAACAGGTTGCCCAGAGAAGCTGTAGATTCCCCTCCCTGGAAGCGTTCAAGGCCAGGCTGGATGAGGTTTTGAGCAACCTGGTCTAGTGGAAGGTGTCCCTGCTGATGGCAGGGGGGTTGGGACTGGATGATCTTTAAGGTCCCTTCCAACCCAAACCATTCTATGATTCTGTGATTGATTAAATAGGTTTTTTAAAAGTTGAAAAAATGAAAAGCACTATATAACTGTTCCTAGGTATTATTAAGAATTATAGAGCAATGGTTCACAGCCTCAGGTTTTTTTGTGGTATTTCTTTGCAGCTTTAACTTCCTAACCTGTACCACGGAAATTTCAATTAACAGTAATAGTTCAGTATACCATATGCCAGAGAATAATTCCCCCAAGATGTGTGAAATAAATTCCAATGTCAAGAATTGTTTTGTCATTATATAAGTATATATATATAATATATGCAGTATTATATATATATATATGTACAAGTGTGTATACATATATATACACCCACATATGTATGTATTACAAACAGGTATGCATGCATGTATATATATGCTTATATATATGCTTATATATATATGTGTGTCTGGGGACAATATGATGAAGGGAAGTTTTCACAGATGATGCTGTGGTAATACATTCCCCCAGGAATAATAGGCAGGTCCCTTTAGGTCCACAACTCCTGTATTTCTGACACTACCTTAGTAGCAATAATTCACAGCAAATAAGAGATTATCTAGCAAATCATAGACATTAAATCAGTCACCATCATAGTTTGGTACCAAAGGCTCTCCTGGATTTTCCCCACTATTATTTAAAGAAACTGTGAGGGATTCAGGTACTTCTGAAAGGCTCTCTAACAGCTTGGTGGCAAGGTGACCTTATACAAACCCAGACAGAAACTGGTAAGGAAGGGTTTTTTTCCCTCCATCCCACTGTGATACAAATGGCATCTTTTCACAGGACAGTGTGTTTGTGTGCCATATGCAAATACAGGAAAAGTGACAGCAAAGGAAAGCCCAAAATGCTCAGTACCAATTCGCACTTATGTCTCAGGGAGTTTTGTTGATTTAATGGCTAAGAAAAAATGCTGCAAGGACTTTCACATTGACCAAGAAACAATGAAAGGTTAAAAAAAAAAAAGGAAAAATAAATTAATTCATAAAACAAGGAATGATTCTACAGCCAAATAATTAGCAAGCATTTTTTAGTTTTTCTTCAGAAAGAACACCAGTCAGCATTTATGTGATTGAAAAGGAGAATGCTGGTGTGAAAGATAAATGGATCTGTATAGCCAGGAACGAAAGATGTGGAAAGAAAGGGTTTGTGATGGGTGGAGAGCTTGGCAGCTGAAGGGCTGTGTGAGAGGGAGGTCAGTGAGTAGAAAGTAAATACAAAATTTGAATTGTGGAACATAAACTCCTTTGGTGGCCCTGTGTTCAGAAGAGAGGAAGCTTCTGTCATCCAAGGAAGTTTCTGCTTCATCTCAGGAGAATTGTTCTGTCTTTTCTCTTGCCTCTGTGGCTGTAAGAATAGAGAACTGCAGAAATATTGCTGGCTAGCTAAAAACTAGGCTGCAACCAACCTTTTCATTTTCTTTCTTACGTCAGTTACGCTTGGTCTTCAGACCACTGATGGCCTGACATGGTGGAGTGACTTGCAAAGCCAAAAACCAGTGGTGTTGGCAGACGCTCTGATGATCCTTTGGTGGGATCTGCACTGAACACAACTGACTGTCCCAGCAATTGCTACTCAGACACACAGGGGTTACAAGCACATGAAATCCTGAGGCCACCTGCAGAAGTTAGTTCCATGCAGAGTGAGTGGTTAGGACAAATTGTTACAATACCCATAGCTCAAAATACAGTACTTGGCAAAATTATTACTATTGTGCCTTACGCTACAACTGAAAAACCCTGCAGAATGCCACAAATCTCCTTTGAAACTAGCAGGAGAATTGCGCGGTGGTGCTTTCGGTGGTGTGACCACGCTGTGACTCAAAAGCACCACCTGCTGACTCTTCACACAGTAGCAGAGCTTTCCAAACTGCCACCTTCAGCAAATACTGTTTTATCTACTTGCAGTTTCTTGACTATTTCAATAGGTTTAGCAATATCAGGATGATATTTTTTTAAATGTCATTGCTAATACCTTTAAACTATATGCTGACAGAGATTTAGTATTATTATAAAATCTGAAACCTACTATCTTCAGTCTAGGAATGCGAGGATTACTTTTGGAAAGGACATCAACTTCATTTCCAATTTTATGTCAAGCATACATCTGCAGATAGTTTATCTCATAGCTGATTCCAGGGGCATTTAGATGTCAAACTGCTCACTTTCCAGACAAAACAAAATAGGCATCTAAGTACAATAAAATGTGCCCACAATTATACATGCCAGTGAAAATTACACCTACAGATGTTCTCAAGTGCAAAAATCTGAGAACACTTGAAATAATTTCCAAACATGAAGTTTGAAAACTGTAGAACATTAATATCTATTCCAAGTACAGAGAACATCCTTATTTTGCACTTTCAGGGATATCCACTCAGTAATCTTGAATCCTTCTGATATTTACACCTCTGGATTTTACAGGCTTTTAAGTCTTAATCAAGGACAAACAAAATAATAATTAAATAAAATGTTAATTATGGCCCTCCTCTGTATTACTTCCCAACACTGCTGTTATGTTTCCTCTTTTTTATTTCCTTTCCTTTTCTCTCCTTTTCCTCTCTCTCTCCCACGGGGAAAATTTTCCTAGGCTGATTCCTCCTGTCACTATTCAGGGAAGGACTTTTGTGAGTGCAGTTTAATCCTTAGAGCCAATGAATTCCACACCTTGGGCCTCTCTGTCAAGAGCCTCTGATCACAAGCAGTCTCAGTGCGGTCTCTGCCAACACTCCATTTTCCACAGAGCTACAGTGAGTCACAGATCGGTCAGCAACCTAGGATGTAAAGTAATTTAAAATTAGGGTGATAAATCAATATTAGAAAGTGAGCTAGTGGAGCATTAAAAACCTCTTTTGGACCTCAGAGATAGGTAATAGCCTACCATCCCTTCAGGTGGCTTGGAGAGCTGCCCAGGGCACACTGTGCGTGGTGAGCACCTTCTTCCAGCAAAGCACGACTGGATGCGGCTCCTTTTGAAAATGTAACCCGGCAATGCTGCTCTGTCAGGGCCAGGGCGCTGACAGGGCTGACATGAGGCTCTATTTTTGCAGATGAATTACCTATTCCTTAAAGCACGACAAAACTCTGCCAGCCCTACGACTGAGCATCCATATTCAGAAAGATTAGCAAAG
>NW_010337947.1:11054-15853 GCF_000700745.2 Antrostomus carolinensis
GGTCCTGAGGAAATTCTTTTAATATCAGGGATGTATGGTGTAGTAAGTGCCAGTAAGTGATCTGCTGAGGCTCTCTGCTCTTTCAGTTTGGCCGTTGACTCTTTGGGGAAGGTGGGAGAGACCAGATGTTTCAGAAGCTCCTCCTGGGGCTCTTTAAGGGTTTTAGAGGATTTTCACAGCACGTCTACTTGGTGAAATGCCTGCAGAAGACTGGGCACAGGAGAAGGCAGCTCTTCCTAAGCCCTTCACTGCCTGCATGATTCTGAGCTGACCCTGGCAGCACAGATGTGCCCCTGCTCATCCTGCTGCTGATGCTGAGGGGCTCCTTCCATAAGTCCACCTCCCCCCAGACTCCAGCAGGGGCAGCTGCCAGGCACAGAGTGAATCCTCCGCTTCCCATCGCTGTTCTCTGTAATGCTACGACAGCAAATCGCATAACACAAGGACATCCTGCCCCATCTCCATTTTGGCTGGGCTGTCCCTTCCTCAAGCAACTGTAAAGAGGAGCACCTGGGAAAGATGTAACACAGTATGTCTGTGTTATACTTGCTTTAACAACTTGAAAGTTTGCCCAGGATTACATGGTAACTTACAACTATTAACATGCACAGATTGCGTTCCTGAGACTGTTCCTGAGCGTGTCTCAGCCATGCTACCAAGACAGATCAGAAGGTGCTACTATCTGTAGCAGCAGTATTGTTGCTCTCCAAAGCTCTTGGTTCCTTTACCATGCGTGCCCTTTGTAATGATAATTTAGTAAGTATGATACTTAATAATTCAATTTTGGAACTTCACCTTATCTGCCTTTTGTGTGCTGATATGAAATGGCACTGTTTCAAAGTAAAATTATGCTCTTGATATTTTAGATACTGCAGATATGTGTAAGCACCATTGCCTGTTTATAGCTTTATT
This sequence comes from Antrostomus carolinensis, assembly GCF_000700745.2. Classification (NCBI taxonomy): domain Eukaryota; kingdom Metazoa; phylum Chordata; class Aves; order Caprimulgiformes; family Caprimulgidae; genus Antrostomus; species Antrostomus carolinensis. Next base: position 11,967 of record NW_010337947.1, read on the forward strand.
TTCTCTGTTTAATTAATGCAATGCTACTGGGTTGGCAGTTCAGAGTTTGATGTTCTCTGATTAAGTCTGGAAGAGCTCCTAGAGAAGAAGCAGGAGTTTCTGTAACTGCCACAGAATCATAGAATTGTTTTGGTTGGAAAAGACCTTTAAGATCATTGAGCCCAACCATAAACATAACACTGCCAAGTCCACCACTAAACCATGTCCCTAAACACCACATCTGCATGTCTTTTAAATACCTCTAGGGATGGTGACTCAACCACTTCCCTGGGCAGCCTCTTCCAATGCTTGACAACCCCTTTGGTAAAAAAATTTTTCCTAATATCCAACCTAAACCTCCCTGGCACAACTTGAGGCCATTTCCTCTTGTCCTGTCAGTTGCTACTTGGGAGAAGAGACTGAGACCCACTGCACTACAGCCTCCTGTCAGGTAGTTGTGGAGAGTGATAAGGTCTCCCCTCAGCCTCCCCTTCTCCAGGCTAAACAACCCCAGTTCCTTCAGCCATTTACCAATGTCCTTGGCCCTGGCTGTTTTCATTCAGCCTTCAGAGCAAGAGGTTTAGGGAAGCTGACAGCTCTGTTCAGGCCCATATCCCTTTCTTGTGATGGCCAGAATGGGACTGACTATTTTTCTGCAACTTGGCTACTGACATGGAGCAGCTTTTTAAACCCAAGAAACCAAACTGAAGCAAAATTGCCTTCAGAATTAGTATTTTCTGACCAACCTGTTAGTTAGACTTAGGCTGCTGAAATCAAAAGGTGAGAAGGACCCTACACTGCTGCCAGGCCATCATATAAACCCCTCTCAAAAGCATTTTCTGTTAAGGAAACAGGAGACTGAGCTTTTAGCTTAGGCAAGGTTCATTGTGTGCAGTGTTTGCTTGATAAATTAGTTTTAAAACTTTAGCACATATATATATACATAAAGACTGATAGTGAAAACAGCTGTACAATAGCAGATTGTTGAAAGAGCAGACAATCTTGATTTAGACTTTAGCTGAATTTGGATAAGATTCTACACAATAATGTACTTACAGATGGAGGACTCCTACTTGAACAGGTCTTTTCATTTTGTGGAACTAGAAGGCAATGAATTGGTCCATCTAATTCAAATACACCAATTTGCTAAGTGTGTCCAACTCCACCAATCAGATTCAGGCTGCATACACCAAATCTGAGGCTACTTTTGGATTTTCAGCTAACACTTTAGAGAAACTATGGCTATTAAACCAATGCCATTTCTAGGCATAATGTAAATACCACATGTATCCTGCAGAAGCATTTGTGGCAGAGGAATGCTTGGCTGGCTCCTGGGACAATGTCCATTCTCACACCCATTTTCTCGAGTGCCTCCTCTCTGGATGATCAGCGCAGCACGTGGTCTGAGTCTTGCTGAGTGCCGTTAGTTGCTCTTGTACAAGGCACAAGAATAATTTTGTGTTGTTTTTAATTTCAAAGTGATATGACTTGTAGTCTACTAGAGTGGTGTTTTTTAAAACATGAAATACAGGATAAGTGTTACATGCCTGGAGTTTGTCATAAATATGAATGAGTGCGGAAAGGCAGCTGGGATAAGGAACTGTGTGGCCCAAAAGAAACATAACTTGACATGTTCCTCCTTCTCCTGGCTCCTGGAATAAATCTCTAGAGGACACAATGCGCAGAACAGTACCCAAATTTTGTCTTGGAAGGAACTAGTTCTCTTGAAAACTGCTCACGAAGTCAAGGGTCAGTTATGTGGAGACGTGACAGGGCAAGTCTGCGTGTGAGAGAGTTCTGAGTGCGAGCAGTGGGTGGGGGGTTGTGGACCTTGGGGGCTCACAGCTAAAAGTGCCAGAGACTGGGGGGTCTGGGGATGCTGGGCCCAGCTGCTGGCCAGTCTGAGTGTCCCAGACCAGCTGCTGGAGGCATCTCTCCACTGTGGTGGTTTCACTGGGCTAGCAGCCAAACACAGCCATTGGCTCACTCTTCTCCCTTCTCCCAGGGGATAGGGGAGAGAATTAGGGGGCAAGGATAAGGAGACTCATAGGCTGAGATAAGAACAATGCAATAATTGAAATAAAAATTAAAATAATACTGATGTTAAAATAATAATTATAATAATAGTAATAAAGTATGAAATTAGTGATAACCCAGTACAACTGCTCACCACCCACCGACCAAGCCCAGCCTGTTCCCAGATAATGATCCTGGAGGAGCGACAATCCTAAACCAAAACCGCAATCCCGGAAAAGTGAGAGCCTGAGTGAAAGTCAGAGAGAGGCCAAAAGAGGAAGAGCCCCTCACTAATACACTGGACATGATGTGATATGATCTGGAATATCCCATTGGCATATCCAAATGGCAATTTAGCTTATTAATTTAAATATTCCTCACCCCTTTAGATCTTGTGCTTGTGGACTAACAGAACACGAAGTCCTTCACTTCCAGTGAGAAAAATGCAAACACTGGTGTGTTATCAGTGTCTCTCTCATAACATGTCCCAGGCTGAAAGCAAAACCCAGAGCTATTCTAACTACTGAAAAAGAAACCCAGCTCTGTCCCAGCTAAAAACCAGGACATCCACAAACTGGGGAAGTGTGGGGAAATGCTTAGAGAAGAGCTCCTCCTGCTCTACAAAACCATGTTTTTGGAGGCAAAACACAACATAAATAAAGTGTGAAGTCCAATCTCACTGCTCAAGAACACTTCAAGAGAGCAGCCTGAAGCAGTCGTATCAAAATGTTTATGAAGCAGCACACCCCTTCATAAAGGGCAGCTGCATCACCATCAAGAGACTATAGAGACAGGGATGGCTCTAACAGCGTGTTTATGATTGAATGGTGCTCATATAGTCATCACTGAAATTAATTTCTGGAAAGGATTAGCTGCTGGCTTGGCTGATCAGATGAATTCTTAGTTTTCCGATACCTTACAAATTTCCAGTGCATCAGACAGCTGTTGGGAGCATTTCAGCAAAACTGGGAGTACGATGCAACAAAGGAAATGTGGAAGGAGTTATACATTCATATTTCTGGTAGTGTAGAAAAATGTGCACTGACAGAGTAACACAGGACTAAATTCTCTGAAATGGAAAGTGTCGTGTGTTGTGTGGAGAGAAAAAAGAAGTGTGGAGGCCAAGGAAATTCTTAAATTTTAATCTGATTTGCCTTCCAAAGTATATCAGGTAATTTGTAATTTATTTTAAAGTGATGTATCTCAGTGCATGCCCACTTACTACTAGTGTCATGTAGGAAACAGGGACAGACGTGCAGACTGCAGTACGTGCCTGAATTTGGGTGTCTCTGTTTGGATCTCCTGTTTGCCGGAGATACACAAAAAAGAACAGATCACAGAGTATAGTCAAGATCATAAACTTGGCCCCATGCACACAGACACAGCACGGACAGCCTGCTCAACCAGGAAACCCGCTAGAAACGGAGTTCAGCAAGGCATGACAGGCGGTGACCGGGTGTGCAGGCCATGGTCAGACATGCTGCTGACCCCTTTCATCCCCTTTCCTCTCCACTTTCCCACACTTTTTCCTCCCTTATTCACCTTAATCCTCCCAGTTCCCAGGTTCGGTCATTTCTCTAAACATCCCATAGTCTTGTACAATGACAAAATGTTCTTCCCAGGTCCCACCCGGAGTCCCACACCCTGCAGGCAGTAACCCCTCCTCTGCGGGGGACCCAGAGCGGCTCCCCTTGACCCTTCTGGTGGGTGGCACTTGTGGGCCCCGGAGCCGACAGCTTGCTGTGACAGCCTGGGGAGGGGACAGGGCAGGGGACCCTCGGACCTATCAGGTTATTGGGGTCCCTTCCCCCGTTCTCGTTCTCCGCTCCTTTGTGCCACTGGAAATGAGCCTTTAATCACCGAGCCGGACAGCGTGGGGATGTATTCTGCCT
>NW_010337948.1:0-2832 GCF_000700745.2 Antrostomus carolinensis
GGTGGACGCTACTCCTACACCCAGGTCATTGATGAACATGTTAAAGAAGACCAGACCCAGCACCGACCCATTGAGAACCGCTAGTTACAGGCCTCCAAGTAGATTCTGTGCCACTGATCACAACCTTCTGAGGTCTGCCAGGCAGCCAGTTCTCAATCCACCTCACCATCCACTCATCAATCCCATACCTTCTAAGTTTTGCCACAAGGATGCTGTGGGGGACAGTATCAAAAGTCTTGCTGAAATCAAGGTAGACAACAGAAGAAGTTGTACAGGAGAATTCTTCACAGTGGGGTCTATACCCCTATCTTGTTTATGTCTGCAGTAGTGATGGCAGCATGAGAATTATGCATGTAATAAACTCACAGAAGCAATAGGATGGGTTATGCAAGAATGAGATGGAGTTAAGGCCTGGAGTTTAAAAAAAAAAGGGGGGAAGTAAATTTCATAGTATGATGTGCAAGAGCATATAGCTCTGAATTCATAAGTTACTCTAAGAGCTCATCTGTTGAAAGTGACAAAGGAGGATAGCTGGAGTTTTAGCTGAACACGGGAGAAACAAGAGCCAAGAATAACATGTGGCTGTCAGAAAATACAATCCTAGGAGGTTTTGGACAATATATTTTTACTATAGACATGTAACAACTCATAGCATTGCACTGAATTTTGTTAATCTTTTTATATCTATATAGATAAAAATAACAAAGTCAATCTGGTACAGAGGTGATTTCATGAAAATGAAAACCTTATGGAAGCTGGCTTGTTTGTAAAGGTAAAATGGAGGCAGAGGGCAAAGCATAGCCGGGGGGAAACTAAGTGAAAGGGTGATGGTGGCTGAACAGTAACTATGTAAAAACTGTCTGTTAGTAACTTTAGTCCAGGTATTAGGAAAAATTTCAAACCCTCATTTGAGTAAGACCCTGAAGCAGTAGCATCAGTGACAACAAGAACTGTAAACAGCATTTAGGATAAAGCTTGATTGTTTCCAAGGAAGATGCTCTGGGATGGTCACCTGCCAGAGGGGAAGACCAGACTGTGGCTCTAAAGCAGATTTCTTCCAGTTCTCTGGTACAATTACAACTGAAAACTGAGCTGAGTTTCACTTGTGCTCCTCCAGAGACATCAGTGCCAAGTTAAGTCGTCTGCAGAGATTGCCTTTTTGCTCGTTTCCCCTGTCCTGGTTGTTAGCACGTCGCAGTGCTGCATGTCACACAGACAGACTCTCTCACCCCATCTTTGCTCTGACTTTGGCTGGTTTAACTGAGAGATTCATTTCTGAGATAACACAGTTTATAATTTGCTCAATACTGTTCTCTGTTTCCAAATATCTGATTTCTCTGGCTTGGAGGCAGGGGTGATATTATTTCCTATTGAACAACCAAGCTGATATGATCTCTGTTAGCATCACTGCAGTGGAAGAAAAAAAGGAGTTAAATGATTAGGCTCAGAAGTTGTTGCTAAATTCCGCTTGCTTGCTTTTGGTTTGCTCAATAAACTGTATCTTGTAGCAATGTGCCTCCAGCATCCTGGGTTGGACATTCAATTACTTGTGACCATAAAAGCTGATAATCTCGTGGCCAATGATGTGAGCAACACTTCCCTTTTCAGTTTAACAGAAATTGCCCAACAGGCGCAGCACCTTCCTCCCCGTCCACGTGCAGTTCAGCAGCACACAGATGCCTGGGCAGAAACAGCCTTTTGTGAGAGCTCTGGCCAACAATTCAGATCTGATACGAGTCACTAGGAAAACCACAACTGCTGTCACCTCAGGGCTTATTGTAGTCCAACTTCTGCAGTTGGGCTAAATGACTCAAACCCCGTTCCTAGTCAGTAAATCTGTAATCCACAAAGCAACTGTCACAGATGGCATTATTTGATGTACTTCATCATCCAGTGAGCCAAAAAAATATAGGCCTAGGACAACGTGGAGTCTGAATTCAGCTTTAAAGGAGAGGTAGGCCAAAGACTAGAACTTTGGGTAAGTGTATCATACAGCCTTGATTAATTCCTCCTTTCCTCTGTCAAAATAGAATGGTTTGCCTTTATCTCCCCTTTTGTCAAGGTGTAAGGAAAAGAGGCACATATAAAATAGGTCATTTAAGGGAATCTCAAAGCTAAGTGGGATGACATTCTGAGACCAGGAAGTTCATGCTGCTACAACCTGCGTATAAAAGCTTTCCTTCTCTGTGATGTGCTCTTCAGAGCGGAGAGTTCTCTGGAAAACATGCAACAGCAATGCAGACAGTTGCTAGGTGTGGTCAGAACATGTATGCATGCTCTCTTTAAACACATGTATGTGCCTTCTTTGTGGCTGAAGAGAACACACAGAAAAGATGTAATTTGAAAAATTAACTTCCAAATAACTTATTACACATGTGATACTATGTCAACATAGGCAATGTTATTGCAAGGTGATCAATGATCTCCCATGTGGCAGAGTCCACTACCACAAATGCTGTTCATGAAGGCAGCATATGTTATTAATTACTTGCTATTAGTACCTGCAAACCTCTATGCATCTGATGCTGTAAAACCTTGTTGTCAGAAGTGGTATCCGTTTCTAAAAGGCTCGTATCTAAGGAAATGAACCAAGCATTGCCCTCCAGAGTCCCAGTCTCCTGCTTCACCATGTCAGTTTCCCACTCACACTTTTGCTGCAGGCCCACCCACGCTTCAGGAGCTCATTTCAGAATCTGTGAAAATACAGGTGACCAGTCTGAACTCCGCTCCATAAAATAAACTATTGGTCTCAGTTCTAGGAAGAATCAATGTTTCTACTGGCATGAATGTTCCCTGACTATCCCATTAGGAAGCACCTGCTCAGCTGCTGAA
>NW_010337948.1:2863-5361 GCF_000700745.2 Antrostomus carolinensis
CTGAGCTGCCTTTGGCAGGATGTTGGGAGCTCTGCAGGAAGGAGAACGCCAACATCCCACAGCAGTTACAGCCTGTGCCGTTGGCTGCCATTTCAGATCTTCCAGTGGGAATACCTAGAATTTATATCCACAGTTTTAGTGCACTAATGGAAAAATCATTATCTTGCACATAGGAGCCTCATTCAAAGATACAGTTCTTTCTTACTCAAAAAACAAGCTTGAATTTCAAGATCTGCCATTAGGTGAAGCTATAAATCCTCAAATTATCAGCCAGTGGGATTTGACTTCAATAAATGAAGAAATGGTACCAGAAGTAACAAGTAGTCTGCCACAATAGACTGAAGAAGCAGGTGTTCTTTCCTACCTGATGAAATACAGCAGGGGTTCATCTGTCACAGCTTAGTGCTTTGTTAAAAACTCATCACAACTGTTGGCTGCAGCACTGGGAGCTGTGCTGTGTTCTACTTTCAGGGGAGTCCAGATGCTGTGATGGCAATAACAGGACTTCACCTAATTTGAGAACTTCACCTAATTTGACCGTCTGTTCATACAAATGTGAAACTAATTGACACCACCTTTGCAAATCTAATCGTATCTGCTGTCACCACTGCCTCTAAATGAATGCTACAAGAGAGAAAACGTACCAAGTATGGCTGAGAGGATTTCTTTTTGCCTTCAAAGTGAATCAGATATGACAGAATCAAACACACTCTCAAATTTGCATTTCTATGGCTGTTTTGAAATGAGACGCATGTTGCCAAGACATTTCTAACAGAATATTTATTTTCTTAGTGTTTGCTATTTACTAACTGGAAAAGGTGTTATAACAAGTGATTCTTGCTCCACTGGAAAATCTTTACCTCATTTAAAGTTATTCATAAAACTCCAAAGCATAAAGAACAAAACATTTGTCTTAGCCCCCAGTTTCATGTGTTGGCCTTTTGGGGGTTTTTTTGCAAAATACACTTTTTCAGGGGTACTCTGTTGCTCAGTAATATCTCCCCTGGTAAATCAGTGCTTCTGAGAGGGAGGCAACCCATTGTTTAAAGCCACAGCCTTTCAGCGATAGAGCACTTACAGAAGTGACCAACAGGTCAAGTATCAACGCTTAACCACCAACCTTCATTATTCTGATCCAACCTGCAGGTGAAGGATCAAAAGAAAAAGCTGAGAGCCCCATGACCACATCAGTCTGACACAGATACACGCAAGGATCCACCCACACACACACCTCCTAAACAACAAGGTTTCCTAGCAGCACATGGGAGTCCCCAAAGTACCACACCTCAGTAAACTGTCCAGCTCAGTTCCTCCCCTAACAGTGGCTGTTCAATAACCCTCTTGGATATTTCTGGGCTACCAGGAAAGCATTGCCTCCTGTCTTTTTCCTCCCCTATGTCTATGCAAGACATACGTGAAACATTATCAGATGCAAAGAAAATAAATATTTGTGTCAGGGGCACATGACCCTTGGAGGAGATGGGGAGCCAGCGGGGCTTGGAGCCTCCCAGGGTGGCCAGTGACCCCTCCTGCCACCGGGCTCCCTCCTCCCAGCTGGTTTCTTCTCCCAGCTCTTTCCCGGAGCGGCTGCCGGCAAGACAAACCACTCTCGCCTGGCGCTGGCTCTGCCAGAGCTGAGGAGAGCTCAAACCAGTAAGTATGGGAGCTGCTGCTGGGGGGAACTGGTTTCCAGTGGAGTTCAGCCCTTCAGCCCCTCACAGGTGAGGCCCGAGGGATGGAGCTGGCAGCATCAGGCGCTGCCATAATAACAAACCTGGCTCTGCCCACCCAGAGAGACACTGCAGGGACTTTGCAGCTCCAGCTTGGTTGTGGCTTCAGGTCAGTTGCTTCTGCCCCCCGTTCTGTTTTGTTTCTGCCCCAGCTCGTTGACAGCTCCAGTTGGTTTGTGGCTACAGCTCATGAATGGCTCTGGCTACTTTAATCTCCAGTTCATTTCAGGTCCATCTCATGGATGGCTCCAGTTCGTTTGTTTCTGTCCTGGTTTGTTTCAGGTCAAGCTCATGGACAGCTCCAGCTTGTTCTTGCTTCCAGCATACTTTAGGCTCCAGCTGGGGTTCATCTTCTCCAGGTTCATTTTGGCCCCAGCTTATTTGCAGCTCTAGTTCAGTTCCATCTCCAGTTGGTCTGGGGCTCCAGCTCACTTTTGCTGTGGTTAACTGCAGCTCATGCTTGTTCAAATGATCTTGGCTTCTGACAGGGTCATAAATCAACCACTATTACCTGAATACGAACTGTCATAGTTGTACATTGTCTAAATATGGGCTAATGAGTTAATGACTATTTTGGCTGTGGTATACACCTTGAATAAAGAGCTGGACACACAAAAATGGTGTGAAAAGTGCCTTTCCCTCCAGAGACTATCCCAGATGGTGAGTTCAGCCTGGTGCACGCCGGCCTCCCAAGCTTTGGGGACCAATGCAACTGGACCTTCTCCACCTCTGACAGGGGTCCACGCAGCCTGCCCACCCCCCAACACC
>NW_010337949.1:0-254 GCF_000700745.2 Antrostomus carolinensis
TCCCAGCCCGGGGCCGCTGCGCAGAGGGACGGAGGGATGAGCAGCAGGCTCCCTGCAAAGGGCTCCCCGGCCCTGCAAGCCCCACGAATCTGGGGGGATTTAATCTGAGCTGCAAGCCAGAGACAGCTCTCCAAAGCCAGCATGGTCCCAGCACGTCTTCAGACCGACTGGGGTGGGCTTTGCTGGAGGGGCTGGTACTTGTCCAGCCTGGAGGGTCCTGGCTCTGCCCGGCACCGGCTGGCGGGGGGGACCTC
>NW_010337949.1:543-2243 GCF_000700745.2 Antrostomus carolinensis
AGCAGACCCTCTGCTCTCGCCTCTCCTCACAGTTCCCACATGAAAGCATTCATCTCCGTATCTCCCAACCACAGCATCTCCCTCCCAATACGTTAAACTAATTTCCTGCTGCTGTGTGGAAGGGCCACTGTCACCCTCAACCCTGGGAGGTTTGGGGCCAGCTGTATGGAGCTGCCCCTCAAGGTCACCTCCCTTGCACACAGGCGAGAGGCAACATCGTTCGCTCTGCCTGTGTCCCTGCTCCCCACCGGCAGTGGGGCACGGCCGCTGTCCCCCAGCCAGGTCAGGATCAGGGTTCCCCGTTCCCACGCTGGAGCGAATCACCCCACGGCGTGACTGTGGGTTCCCCAGCCTGTCCCGCAGCGCTGTCTCTGCGGCAATCAGCCATCCCTCGCCCTGACTGTACGGCCTCGGTGGTTCCCTCTGCTGCATGCGCAAAGGTGCCGTCACGTACCTGTTCCGAGATTAGCAAGCTCGGGTTTGTGTTTTATCTGAAGCACACTCTGCCGCTCTTTTCTCTTTAGGGTGCCTTTCTAATTTCCTACAAGTTGCCTTTTGTTCTAAGGAAATTTCTGTTCTTTTGAGAAAAATTATCAGCTGTAACATGGAGCGGACGTGTACAGGAAAAAGCAGCTGGACAGAAACCGTGACATACAGCAAGGGATGAAATCCTGCCGTGCTGTCAGAGACATCCCCGGCAGGTGCTTCAGAGGTGATACCCTGTGTCCATCTCCCCGGGCAGCCCGCCGCCTTGACGGCTGCCTCCCGCGCCCGGCACCGCGGGTACCGCCGGCAAACGGAGCAGCATGCGCGGAGCACAGCCCACCTCTGCAATTACTCCTTCTGCACAGGCTTCAGTGCCGAAACAGACATCTTATTTCAATATGGACTCTTACAACTTTTGATCAAGAAACTGTTCTTGGTACTTCTCATCTCTGGGAAGTCAGCCCTTGATTGGCTTCTATATTTAGACTTCTCCAGGGCTTTAGGAAGTTCACTCCTCATGGTATTTAGGTGTAGGATGAAAGCAGCTTTTGCGGGGGATATGTTAAACCACAGCAGGCTCCCTCTGCTAATGCTGCGAGGAGAAAGAAGAGCTAGATTCCTCGAACTTCCCTCTTCCTCTTGTCCCTCATGCCACGGGCACGGTGCGTGCCTTAGAAATAGGCACTGGGGAAATGCGAGGCTGAGAACAACATCAGCTGTATTGCTCATAATAAAAAGAACACATCAGGAGACGGTGGGAAATGCTCTCACTTACAATTTTTGCTCTTTTTTCTTTGGGAAATATTTTGCTAGGAAATTTTTCTGATTATTTCTCGTTGCAAATGGGGGAAAAGTGGTTGCTGAAATGTTGACGATGTGTCTCTGTGTTAAGCATTTATATGTCATTTTGCACGAACCACCAAGCAAACACAGAGCCCCATCCTGCACTTCCAGCTACAGTCCTACTTACTGCAGTAAAAACAGCCCCAGCTCTGCTCATCAGCTGAGCTCCACTCCAGCCCAGGAGAGTTCATATCTCCAGGGGAAACCAAAGCACAAAGAATAAGTCATTTTCCCAAAGTTACACGTTGACTCAGGCCAGGAGCCGTCGGATCGGCGTGTCCGTGGCCCCGGCTGCCAGCCTGCGCTGGGTGCATTCGCATTGTTCCTCTACCCAGAACTGAACACAATACTTTTTTTTTTTTTTTTTTTTT
>NW_010337949.1:2260-10958 GCF_000700745.2 Antrostomus carolinensis
TGAGGGGGAGCCGGGCCCATTATTTTTAGATGGCAAACAAAGCTGAGGTGTGTGTCTTTCACTGGGGGGACAGACAGGCACCTCTTAGGAGTGAGCTGCTCTTTCAGCAGCTGCAGCTGAGCCATCGAGATGGGTCCAGGCCTTCGCTCTGACCTCAGCTTATTCCTCTCCCGGCTCCCAGGCCTGGGAATGAAAACACGGCAGCTGGGGAGTGGCGAGCCTGGAAATGGCAGCCCTGGCTCCAGCTGCAGAGAGGGCCCAGGTGGGCTGCGGACTTTGCTGCGGGGCGCCTGGCCGGCTGGAGCCCAGGGAGATGGGTGGGCATGGGGTCTGGTGGATGCTGCTCCCCTGGGGAATGGGGCTGCCCGGAGGAGGTAGGAGAACAGCAGGCAGAGAGGTTTGCTCAGATGCCGGCTCTGCACGGGAGGCAGAAGATATTTTGCACTGTGAAGGAGAGCAGAGCTGCGTCCCTGCGAGCGCCGGGCTGTGTGCTGGCAAGGGAAGCTGGAGAAGGGTTTGGATCTGGCATGCAGAGGTAAGCGCTGTGCTCCCCAATAAACCTGACCCCGCGCCTGCCTGCCAGGAATTGTTCTTTCAAGGGTAACAAAATACTGGGAGCCGTGGAGCAGCCTAAGCTGCCATCGGAGCACCATTTCTCTTGGGTTTGGTGAGAAAAGGTGCTGCGACCTCCTGAGCAGAGCACCCGACTGACCTGCCCGGGAAATTGCTCCCCTGGGGCCGTGGTCTTCCCACCCGGCAACTAGGGATCAACGCACTGAAGTGTCACATCCTGCTTTGCCAACAGGGAAGGTATCATGGACATTATTATTTAGGGATTATTATAATGTTGCAGTATTTTTTACTATTTTGAAATAGGTAGAGATAAAATGTGAGTGTTGAGGTTTTTTTTAATAAATCTGCATGTAAAGATGGCTAGTGACTGCTTAACATCATCTGGATCTTGTTTTAGGTGATTTGGAGGGACAAGCTGCAGGGGCGGTGGAAAAAAAGGGGAAAAATGTTAGACTGCATTTAGATTTAGAAGAGCGTTTATATTCCATAGCATCCTGAAAGAAATCTAAAGAATATTGAAAATATACCATCATAACACAAACTCAAAACATGTTTAGAGCTGGCTCTTCCTTGAAGTAACTTATCACTGTGAACAATCTCCACAGCGCCAAGGCACTAATCTAATAAAGATCACTACTAAAGCAAAATCCTTTAAGTTGGAGGGGGACAAGGCATTGTAACAAGCGATGAGGTTACCTGTCACAGCAAGGTGACCCCACTCTTCCTGGGAATAGACCCAGCAGTGTTAGGGCAGCCGTGCAACATCATCATACCACGGTGATGTCAAAATGAAACCAAGTAGGAGGAGGCACAGAGCAGTTCAGCTCATCCGTGGCAAGCAAAATTATGTAAAATAAGTTACAAATGATGCTACAGTGAGTGAATCAAGGTCAGCCCGGGCTGAGGCTGAGCCCTGGATGCACAGCATCCTGGTGTCAGCTCCCTCCTCCCTGGCAATTCAGAGGATGTGGGCCACCGCCGGAGACTCCCACAGGAACAGCAAGATGTGCCTCTAGGAAAACGCTGACAGCTCAGCAGCCGTTCGAGGGGGCTGAAATGCCTGCAAGCTCTCCCCTCCCAAAAGCCAGCCTCCTCACCAGGTAAGGGCACAGCAGGACTTGAGCCGTGCTGTGCCACAGTGGCTTCAGCACAGCCCAGCCCTGCGCTGAAGCCTGGAAATGCTGACCTGAGCTTTACACCCCAGCACCACCACCTCGCTCGCTGCTGCTCCCCGTGAGCACGTGCTGGGTTCAAGAATACTGCACCCTAAACACAGACGGTGCTGAACCATGATGGTCATGTTCGACTCCCCTTTCCCAGAACATGAACCTGGCAAAACACACAGCAGCGACCCTCGAGGAGAGCAGGCGCCTGCCGTTGTCACTGCACACGTAAATTCTGGGCTGCATGGGCGGCTCTGCGAGAGTGGGGGGTCCTAAATGGGGAGTCAGGGGGATGTTGGGGAGAGATGGTGATGGGAACCTGCTCTCCCCCTGCACTCAGGTAAACCCCCTCTGTATTCTGGATGTTTCCACCATGATCACACCAGGTGGACTCCAACCCTTCCAAAATCCAAGCTCTGACTCATAAATAACGTGCAGGAAGGATTCCCCATTAACCTGGGATGGCCAAGTGGATTTTTTTGAGCTCCTGATTGTGACTACACATGGGGGGAGCTGAAGTCAGGCATGTTCTTTAACACTGTGTCATGGTAATCCATCCACTGAGACCCCTCTCCCAGGTCTGACACAGGCCAGCAACAGCCCATCACACCTGGTCCAACTGCCACATCACATCTGGGTCCCCTTGGCTTTCTGTCACTCTGTGTCTCCAAACAGGGATGCTACTGGGAGCAGAAGAAAGGGAGGGCAAACCAAATGGGGCAGGGAAGCCAGACAATTAATATAACCTGCCCTCTGTGTGAGGAATAAATTGGCAGCTGACAGGTTATAATCTGCGCAAGCAGGATCTTCAGAGGAGAGGTGAAGGCTCCATTGGGGGCCAATTGGATGGTTAATTAGGAGGACAAAGCGAAGGATTCGTGAAAATGTTTATGAAACAGCGTTTGGCAAGGGAGCCTCTGAGAAACACTCACCAGAGAGGAGCTGCTTTTGGTTAGGAGGAGGAGGAGGAAACACGAGGGTGAAACAGCAGAACCGAGCACCGAGAGAGAAAATAGCGATGCAAATGTCCGTAAGAGGGACGGGGGATTCCCGAGTGCAGTGCAGAGAGTTCAGGGAAGGACCCTATGACATCTAATTTTTCTAGAAATACATGGGCCGTGTTCTCCCTCTTCCTCCTCCCTCCCTGGTCCCCACCCCTGTGACCAAAAAAAGCCGGGGCAGTGCGGAGCAGCCGGCAGCCGCCGTGCAGCCAGCCAATCCCCGCTCCCTTCGCCCTGCAGAGAAGGGCACGAGGAAAGCAATTAAACCCAAGCTTTGATTAGGACTCACAGATGACTGCTTGTGTTAGAAATGCCTGAGCTTCTCTAAGCGTCTTGGTGGTGGCTGGAGCTGGCCTGATCCCCCATCCCCTGCTCGCTGCTGCTGCTGCAGCAGGAGCGTGACGGATGCTCTCTGTCCCACACACGGCTCCGGGAGCTCCGAGGTAGGAACCAGTTGCTAAGAGACAGGACTGTACTTTCCAGCCCACATCCAGACCTTTGTCACCAGCTCAAGGGCTTTCTGCTGGATCAAAACGCCCGATGCAGGTGAGCAGGAGCAGGCAGGCCTCCTCCCAGCCCGCAGAGACGCCTGGTCCTGGCGCGGGGAGCTGCACAACCCGCATCCAAACCCATGATGGGAATGACAAATCCGAATGTGTCTCCAAGGGATGAACTCCCGTGGGCTGGCTGCTTGTCCCAGTGCTGTGAGACTGCAAACTGGAACACCCTGTAGGTAACTGGGCACCAGTGTGGATGGTACTTGCAGAATCAGAATCCCAGAATTGCCTGGATTGGCAAAGCCCTTTAAGCTCATCAAGTCCAGCCATGAACCCAACACTGACCAGTCCCCTATGACTAACCCATGTCCCTCAGCACTATGTCTACACGACTCTTCAATCCCTCCAGGGATGGGGACTCCACCACTGCCCTGGGCAACCCCTTCCAATGCCTCAGAACCCTTGCAGCAAAGAAATTCTTCCTCACATCCCATCTCAACTGCCCTTGGCGCAACTTGAGGCCATTTCCTCTTGTCCTGTCCCTTGGTCCTTGGTTGAACAGACCCACCCCCCCCTCTCTCCACCCCCCTTTCAGGGAGTTGTACTCAAAGCACTGAAACACGGAAGGTTTTGGATGTCTCCGCAGCATGGATGACTGGATGACTCGGGGTTTGCTTTGAGAGCCCTCCTTCGAATGCAAGCCAAGCCAGGAGTCCCAAACTTTATTCTCCTTTTTTTTTGGAGGCGGGTGGCTCAATGAATCTGAATTCATTTTCAGCCCAGAGACTCCCATAACCCAGAGCCATCACCACACCTGGCAACCGGAGAGCCCAAACTCTGAGCCACAGAGACAGGGTTTCCCTGTCATCTCCAGAACAACCCCCCTCCCTCTCGGCAAGGAACGGGCCCGTCGCAGCCGCTCGCACGTCCCCTGCCCGTGTGTTGGAAGGGAAACGCGTCCTGCTGGGCTGCCGAGCCATGGCACAGCAAGGACAGGGAGGAAACATTCACACAGCATCTCGATTTCCCAGCTGGTTTTCTCTGAAGGGCCTTGCACTGCCCTGGTGAGACACAATCAGCCTCCCCTTAACGTCCAGTGACCACTGCCTTCATCTCAGACACGCAGGAAAGGAGCCGTTACGCCAAACCTCTGCTCTGGCTGCCTGCTCCCCTACACACACACGCGCAGGCTGCAGCTATTTCTCCTCAAATAAATTGCTACTCTTTGGCACCAGCCATAAAAGTGGAGGTCAGCAGCGTTCCAATAAAGACGACAATTTTGGCCAACAGGTACCTGCCCTCGTGACAATCAGCTAATTAAACCAGACACCAAAACTCAGCGGTGGCTTTGGCCCATCTTGATGCAATTCTTTAGAGGTGGGCACAGTGAATGGAAGATCAGGGGAAGGTAATTGCTAATTTGCACTGAAGAAAGAGATATGAATATGCATTCTTCTGTCACAGCAATGCAGAGAAGGTTTTGGGAAGGCAGAGCATCCGTGCAGGCTGGGGGAACAGACATCCCCTCGATGCTCCTCCACGCCTCTGTGGTTTCCCAGCCATTTGTATTGTCCATGGTGTAAGTTCATAGACTGCTCATATCAGGCGTAACGTAACAGCAAAAACAAAACTGCAGAAATTATATTAGCCAGAGACTATTGCTGAGAATGGTTTGGACAAAGAGATTTGTGAGGAAGTTCTCGCTGAGGGGGGTGCAGCCACCTCTCTGGGGCTTGGCTGCTGTCCTCAGTCAGCGACCGCATTCCCCCGCCTGCTCGTGGTCAGAACAGGCCCCTCTGCGTCATGGCCCGTGGGGAGAGGTGAGACCAGCCAACACGTCGCTCTCACCACCCGTCCTCCCAGCTCCCCGTCAATTCAGGGCCCTGAGGGCATGGACCCCTCTTCCTTGGCAAAGGGGGGATGTAACCTGAAGAGTCGGAACAACAGCACCTCATCAGACCTGGATTTCTCTCCCTCCCATTTTAGCTTCATTTAACAAAGCCTTGCAGAGCTGGGCTTTGTTTGTTTGCTTTTTTACCTTCTTCAGAGCAATACCCACCAAGAACCACAAAACTGAAAGCAATTGTGGGGTGAGGGAGATCACTTTCAGATGAAAGTTATCCAAAAAATGCTGTTCCTCTCAGATCAGCAATGCCGTCAATGTTCCTGGAATCCCATAGGATGTACACCGTGGATGGTCGACAGATTATTTTTTAGAAACTGTTCAGTCAGACGTATCAGGGGACTGGAACTGGGAGGAGTGCTGGGATGTGGGACCTTTCCCGATGCAACTCCAGGTCTCCCAAGCGTCGGTGACCAAAGCCAGTCCTGGAGGCTGAGGCTGTCTGGGGATGGTGGCATCTCCCACTGGAGCTATGCCACGTGTGCCACACCACACTAACAACCACGGTGGGGGCTGCCTTGTAATCAGGCTTCTAGTCATAGCAGAAAAAAAGCAGGGACTGAATTGCGTGCTGGTTTCCTCCCTCATCCCTAGAAGTGGTTTCTCCAGGCTGTCCCAGAGGGGTGGGAGCGGGCAGGAGCTGGAAGTGGACTCTGCCGACAGCTCTCCTGCTCCCATCTCAGTGAGGAACTTCATTCTGCCAGTCTGCGTAACTGCAGATCATCAGAGCTCTTTAAATCCACCTTGCAAAGGTACTGGAAGCTTTCGCTGCTGCCTGGTGAGCTCAAGCCGCTCCCAGGCGTAGAGGACCAGGTATCACTGCTGTGACTCCTACCACGAGCAGCTTCAGAAGTGAAAACTGCAACTGATGTCGTGTGAATCTGGAGCTGAATCTGGAAGGGATGTTGATGCAGGAGATTTTCTCTAGACTGGGTTGGATGGGACCATGCACCCGGGCCAGCATCGTGCCAGTCTCCTAAGTGCACATTTAAATGTAAACCTGCCAGTGGTTCAGCTCCATGGGAAAGCCCGTGCTGCCCCACGTGCTCAGGGGTGGCCCGTTTCATCGCAGGTGAAGGCTCCGTGTGCTCTAACTAAGGCTTGTGCTATACACGTAATAGACAATTTCTCAGATAATACCCTCAGGCCCATTTGCCTTGTCTAAGGCTCTTCTGAATGGTCTTGATTTATTTTTTTTTATCACTTGAAGTCCACAGAAAGTCTAAGTGGTTATTCACATAGTGAAAACCTTCTGTTGACTAATGTTCTCGGAGGTTATGGATGTGCAGCCTTTTGGGGCTCTGAATATGGGCATTGAAGGGTACTTGTACCAGGAAAAATGTAGCCTCTATTAGCTGTTGGAGCAGCATCTTTCCGACATGCCCAGCTTCTCAGCTCAAGCGCTGTGCCACCATGCTGTGCTGTCCCACAGCCTGGCACTGCCACTGTCACATCACAAGGCTCCCAGTCTCCAGAGCTACAACAGATTTCGGGATAGGCTGTGCTGTGAGATTTATCCAGTGTCCCGTGTGACGCATTTCCTGCTGTTGGTGAAAAGCCTCCATCCACTTTGCTTTTTGGTCTGACCAGTTCTCTTTATAACACTCCCCCCATAGTGCTTGTCCTCAGGTGAGTTTCATCAGGCACAACTATGAAATAATTGTGAAAGTCTGATCCAGCCCAGGTGAACGGTACTTGTACAACGACAGCACAAACATCCTCAGCCCGTTAGCAATGCCTACAAGAACCCCAGAACCTCACGTCAGCTCTGCCACAGAATCACAGAATCACAGTTGTTGGAAAAGCCCTTTAAGATTTTTGAGTCCAACCTAAAACCCAATACTGCCAGGCCCAGCTCTAACCCCTGTCCCTCAGCACTATGTCTACACAACTCTTCAATCCCTCGCGGGATGGGGACTCCACCACTGCCCTGGGCAACCCCTTCCAATGCCTCAGAACCCTTTCAGCAAAGAAATTCTTCCTCACATACCATCTCAAGTGCCCTGGCCACAACTGGAGCCCATTTCCTCTTGTCCTGTCCCTTGTTCCTTGGTTGAACAGACCCACCCCCACCTCTCTCCACCCTCCTTGCAGGGACTTGGACAGAGCCAGAAGGTCTCCCCTCAGCCTCCTTTTCTCCAGGCTCAACAACCCCAGTTCCCTCAGCCACTCCTCATCTCCTGCTGTGGACTGGGAGAGAGCAGCAAAGCAAAATCAAACTGGGCAGTGCTGCAGAGCTACCCCAAGCCCCTGCACGGCCCCGAAGGGACCGTCGCGTCCCCGCCTCGTCCCGCCGCCCTCCAGCCACATGACAGGCTGCCAGGATGAATCTGTCCTGCCAGGCTGGCCACCGCTCCAGAGCTGTGACAAGCTCCCAGCACACGATGAAGTACGGCGTTGATTTGGAGAGCGTGCGTGACCGCTCCTGCGGCTGATGCCCAAACCCAAGCTGGAGGTGAAGCCTCCCCTGCGCTCCCTCCTGGTACAGCCAAACCCACCCACGGTGTCACCGGTTGTCCCCAACACACCGTCCGCTTTCCTGCCCGTGTCTCCATCTCACTCTGCGTTTGTATGAGAAAGACTGTCTAAATGATGCTAAATGCTCTGGACAAGAGGGACATGGGATTATAACGAGCTGCATCTTAGCACCTTGTCACGAAGAAATTCTCCCACAGTTCTTCGCAAAGCTGAGGAGCAGGGAGAGCTCTGTGCAGGCAGCACCCGCGCTGGGTCCAGTCCACAGATAACCAGGGGTTGTACACCTCAGTGCGCGACAGCCACGTGCAGAAGGGCAGAGCTGGGCACTTTGGGCTGTAGCCATTGTCTGTGCTGCGGTAGCACACAAAGATACCCTCCTCCTCCTCCTCCTCACTACAGCCTAAATGCCTTTTTTTCCAACTCCCTGGCCTAAAGGCTGCAGCATCCAGCCCGGACACAAACGGGGCTGTCAGACAACAACGTCCGACTCTGCTCAACCTCGTGTGTTTATCCACTAAGGGGTTTTTTTTAATTGTATGTGTTAAATGTCCAGCATCTTTGGGACGTTCATCTGGGAAAAAGAAATCTGAACAGCCTCCGTGCCAGACATCCGTCCGCACTGCTGTTCCTATTCCCAGTGCATTCTTTGAGAAGACCACCATCTGCTCTGACCACCACCCAAGGCAGATGCCCCCTTCCCAGCGCACAGTCCCAGCTCTCAAGCCACCCAAATCTGATTAGGCCTGTTCTGATGAGAGGCCTGGAGGAGGGCAAGGGAAAGTTACTCAGGAGAGAAAATAATAACCACAAGTTAATTATGTTTTCACTACAGATGCGCAGAAAACACACAAACCAGCTCAGGATGCATAAGCCAAAAGGAACAACTCCGGGGGGCTGCTGGGGGTTGTTATTTTTTGCGTTTGGGATTTTTTTTTATTCCAGAGGAGGAGTGGCCCCAGCCCTGTCAGGGGAAGGAAAGATCTTATCCCCACTGCTGCCCTCTACGCCCTCTGTACCACCTCTCCTCTAGCTTTCACTCCCGGTACCTCGGATTTCCTGTAGCGACCTGCAGATACAGCAGCG
>NW_010337949.1:10995-11931 GCF_000700745.2 Antrostomus carolinensis
AGCGCAGCGTGTACCGCCCCCCCACCCCGCCTCCCCCTCCGCTGCCTGGGTTTGCCTGTCTCAGCCGTGGGACCGTCCCAAGCACGGAGCTGCTCTGGCAGATGGGATCAGAGAAGGACAAGCGGGCAGGAGGAGCTGAGGAGCACAGCCAGGAGAAAGCAACCAAACCTTGCTGCTCCAGAAGTATTTGGGGAAAGCAGCTGAACAGGCGTTAAACCAGAATACATGCTTTTCCAGCGAGCAAGAAGCTGGTATCAGCTTTGTGAATTATCTGCCTGCAGTGCAGGAGAGAAATGAAATACATCCACAAACCCAGCCCAAAGCACAGAGGACCCGGACAGCAGAGCAAGAATTATCAGGAGCTGAAGAAAAGCCCTGTCAAGTTATCTCTAAATTTGAGAGCCACTTCAGGCAAAACCAAAACGCAGCAACTGCATCCGTCTGAAATGGTCCCCAGGATCCCCGGCAGCGCGGGACAGGAGGGCCTGGAGCCAGAAACTTGGGCAGTCCCGGCGCCAGAGGGTTTTGGGGAACACCATGACTGCTCTTCCCTACAGGCGGCGGCTCTGTAAAGCGTTCCCAGCCCTGACGTCCCGTTCCCAGCCCTGACGTCCGGTGGGCTCTGGGAAATACATGGTACTGCCCCTTGGAAAACTCAGCGTCCCCCGAGGCCGTCCCTGCTCTCGGTTTGTGGGTTCAGGGGAGCCCGGCTCTATCTCCTGTCTGGAGCCTGCAGGGACTCTGCCAGGGAAGATGCAGGGGCCTAGACACGCTCCTGGCTGAAACTTCATCTGTGCCAAAGCCCTTTGGGAATCCGCGGGCTTGCGCCGGCCTCCTTGAGCTGCTGACCCTGGGGACCCCCGCCCGGACAAAGGGGAGGGGGCGTCTTGCTAGCAGCAGGGTCGAGGGAGTCTGGCTCGGCCTCTCGGGGGTACC
>NW_010337950.1:0-17964 GCF_000700745.2 Antrostomus carolinensis
ATTATTATATTAATAATAAATATAAAAAAGAATTAAACTTCTGATCTAGCTAGGAAACTAACATACAAAATAAATCTAAAATTAAAAGATTTTCTATAACTTTGGCTCTTAAAGAGACTATTATCACACTGATTCAAATGTAAGTTGTAAATGAAACAAATTATGGTTTTCATCTCTGATTTAAACTTCCAGACTTCTCTTCTTCTCATTTGGTTGGAATTAAGCCGTTAGTAGGTCTTAGGCTACACATCTACAGTGTTGACTATCGTGGTAACTCTGAGTACCTGTATATGTGGGTAATCTGTATCAAAGGGCTGCTATACATCCTTTTTGAATATGAGTCAACAACTCAAGATTAAAAAGTGAGAACTGATCCCTCCAAAGCAAAGGGGAGAAAACTGCAGTCCATCCCACCTAATCCAATCTACCTGTGAATGGATGAGTGGACCCGAACGCTCAAGCTATAAAGTACAATTTTTCAATTATGGATTATTTTAAATGTGGCCTACTTAGGAGTCACATGGAGCTTTAGCAACTCGGAAGATCAACTGTGTTAATAAGTCAGGGAAGAAATAAGGAGAATGCCTCTCATTTTTAAGGGACACTGATAGGCCTTTGTCATTACATCCTGTCTTCCTACAGAAAGATGCAAATATGATGCCACAAGAGCAATTTGTGTTGTGGTGAAAGACAGTGATGACAGAGACTGGTTTGAGAAAGAACACAGAGAAACTGTTTAGACAAAGAATACAATTCCAACCAGGAATTTCTTGTACAGAGAAATCTTGCATCTAAAGAAGCCTTTATAAGGTCATTGTAAGAGTAATTGATACTGAACAAATTCAGAAGAAAAATAGTGAACACTTTTAAAAAACACAGGTGCTGAGCTAATGGAGCACCTTAACAAGAAAGCAAAGATTTCTTCTCCACTTAAAGTTTTCAAATAAAAATATTCCTTTGTGAAAGACTCGCTTTTATCAAGATGTCAAGGAAATTAAATACTACAATGAAATCAGGTTACTACTCCCATCTCCTGACAGACTTATAAGAAGTCAGTGACCAGATTTTCAGCAACATTACATGGGGAAAAATTTTACCCTGTTTGTGTTATTTGGTTTAAAACCAAATTGGTTTTAAAGGTATTGGTTAAACATTCAACACAAAAGAACAGATAAAAAGGGTATCTCCAGGCCTGAGCCTTTTTAATGTACACTTTTTATAAGCTTTCTCTCCAATGACAGAATACTCTTTGTTCTCACTTGAGGCCTAGTAGAAATCTTGTGCTATGGACAATTTCTTTTCTCAAGTGAATGCATGAGAACCCCACTGTGGATCTAACATACTGTATGGGAAGCTAAGAATATAGGTACAGCTCGAAAAATCCTAAATGGGATGTTCATGGGCTAATCATTATCGTATACACATAGCAGATGTACAGTTTGGTCTGATAACTGGGTTTGAATTGGCAATAACTTCATGCACTTTTCCTGCGTAAGTAACACTATATATCACGGAAAAAAAGACATAAGAATGGATCAAATCTCGGTGCTAGAAATCCTTGAATCAACAGGGGTTTGGAGTGACTTTATTATTTAATTGCATTGTTGAAATGAATAGCTTGAAGGTAAAAAAAAAAAAAATTACAAGTCTTCATTTACTGTTTCTTGGGGAAAGGATACATTAAGTTTTAAACATGGACCAATAGTAAGTAGAAAAACCTGTAGTTCTTTTTATTCTGTGTAGATGTTCTTATTTCTTGTCATTCTAAGCTTCCAATTACTAATTCCCTTGTAGCCACCAAACATCCTGCAAGGGAGGGGCCCTGAACCACTGTGAATTCAATTCTTTCCTCTAATCCAATCAATCATTTCCGTGTCCAGCTTTGACACAATAGGAACTGAAAATATGTTGTTTATATTGCTCAAAAATACCTCTAATCTTTACCATAGCTATATGTGCTGTGCAGCTGACATCTGAAAACTTACTCTCTTGACCTAGAAGCTGGAAGGTTGCAGAGACAAAGTATATTTGCCCTGTACTCACCTTCTCCAACAGTTATCCTTGCATGGACACTGCTAGCAGGAGGCCCCTGGGTTAGATGGATATGACCTAGAGCAGACATATTTCTATTTCTTAGTAAACCCAGGAGCTGAACTACATGCAACCCTGCAATGAGCTGTGAGCCAAATAATTTCACATTCGAGGGGAAAGCAGTGTGAGTTGCAAGATTTTGAGTATACCAGGGTCATTCTTCACAAAGATATGTGACCAGAATAAGTCACGCAGATGGAGAGAATTCAGAACACAGTGATTTAGAAACTCTTGTGGTCGTGAAAGACCACCATTGTATTTGTGCATGACCTACAAGCTCCAGATGCCATGTGTGAAACAGAACATGCAAGATGTTACTTTAAAGAGAAGCACATACAGGTCTGGCAGCACTAGCTGAATGCTAGAATATGTGACCTCTTGTCGATAATTCGTAGTACATTTTTTCAAAGAAAGCAGGAAATGGAGGCTTACTGAAGAAAAAAAAAAAAAAGAAAAAAGAAAGAAAAAGTTGACTCTTACTTGAAAGCACTGTCTATATATAGCATTCCAGAAAACCTTAACCAAACTGCTTACCTTAATCTTATTTGTTGTTAATTTAATTATTATGCGGAGTGTCTTTAAAGAAAGAGAAGCATCGAAATAAATACAGGACTGGAAGGCAAAATATTTGTGTTCTCATTCTAGCTCTTAATGTAAGACTAGTTGTACAATGATGCTGAGGAAGTAGTTTAAGAACCTCTATTTCCCTGTCTCTAAATTGGGGATAAAAATACTTTCTTCTTCTACTCATAGTGATGCTTTGAGGCTTCAGGGTATTCCCGGAAAAACTTTACTGGTACTAGTGGGATTTCATGGGAAGAAATTTTTCAAGTGTGGAGCAGAGGCATTAAGAAAATTAAATGTGTAGTTGGTCACATCTGTGATGGAAGCCAGGAACCACGGTCCTGCACTTCAGTATTAGAGAGAACAAGGACAAGCTGCTAAACAGTAACAGCAAAATAGGTGGAAACTGCAACAGACACTCCACAGTCCACAAAAACTGATCTTGTACTGTCCAACCTGGGAACATAAGGGACAAAAAGACATTTGTGGTTCCATCACAATCAAACTCTAGTTAACAGTGACATGACATCCTATTGCTGTTTCCTCCAGGAGGAATCTTATAGGCATGGAGAGAGCTACTTTACATCTTTATAAATGTTTAGCTCTGAATTAAGCCAATCTCACTCTGTTGACTTGGACAGAATTGTACTTATTTGTACCAGAATATTTGGCTCTCATTACAGCCTTCTTTTCTTTTTTCACTTTAGTAGTGCCAGTGAAAATCAAGACCAAACAAAACTCTGCTAAAATGGGTCACAAGACTTTGTGCAGAGCCATGAATCTGGCCCTTGGCAGTATGTTCCCATTGTGTCTGATTCCACCACAGCATTCTGCTCTTCGCTGCACCCAGTCTACAGCCTTCACTGACACTGGGACATCTTTCCTGCAGGACATAGCAATTAACTGTTTTAAGATATCCTCATCCTACCATGTTACTGTGTTTCTGAGGCACCCTGATGAGTATTTGAAGATGAGAGGTATGCCAGAGCGTACTTTGAAGTTGTTAAATTCTGTTAATTTTAGCTTAGCGCCTAAAACAAGGATGAACTGATCTGCAAGACTGGAGCTGACAGGCAGCTTTCTTTCCCAAATGTTCTTGGGAGCTGTGGGAATGAAGCATTGCTGCAATCTCACGCATACAGGCTGCTGGTACAGTGGTCCTATGGCTACTTGCAGATACTTTGGAACACCTCATTGAGACTTTTGCAAACATCTTGCTCATCCTTTAGTAGCAGTACTATTGCTGGACATCAGGAGATGGTGCAGGTGTCAGTTTAAAATGCTATGTTAAGAACAGAAGTCTGTGGCGTACAAGAACAGTACAAAGGGTGGAGTCCTAGTTTCACCTGTGGATGGTAATAAATCATAGCATAGATTAGGACTGCATTTTTCACTCTTTTCCACTGCACCATAGTGACCACTAGAGTCTGCTGTATTAACGTTTGAGTGAACAAATCCAAAAGCTCTGAGCCAGCCCTACAAAATATTTTTCAAAGAAAGCATGAATTCCCTTACCACAAACTGTAGAAACAACAATGCCCTTCTCCAGCTGTTGAGATGAACTCAACTTGAAAAGTAGAAGAAGCTCCAGGAAGTGTATGATTAAGTAATTGGCACTATTATCTCTCCATTGGTACATTGCCAATGTTCCAGCAATGTGCTAAGGGGCACTATGCTATTTTCAGATTAAGTGAAAAATCAAGGTTCCAACTGCTGATCATTTTAGCTAATTAAAGATCCCTTGGCATTTATTTGCAGAAGAAGGGATGTTAGCTTTGATGAGCTGTCAAAACTCCAGCTAAGACAAGCAAATGTTGCAGACCAGGTTCTCCCTGAAGCTCTGAAAGGTGAGTGTCTTTTTTCTTCTTTCATTCTCACTGAAGTGTATTGTAAAAAGGAGTCACTTGTCACCTGGAAGGTGGTGACAAATGCATCCACATCTCCCTCTGTGTAGTGTGTAAAGCACTATGGGATGCAGTAGGATGGAAAATTAAATATGATGGCAAAAGTTCATTTAGTTTTCTGGATCCAAAGGGGGCACTGATTTTGGCAACTGGATAGATTTTTGGATCAGGCTTCAGTTTAGTTTCAATGTTCTCATATTTAAGGCTTCTCAGTGAGATACATCTATTCCTTCTGACAGAAGTACCGAACAGTTTGTTCTCATCTCCACTCATACCCTCGGATCAGTTGAACTCATTCCCAGTGATGGCATTAGCAGAAGGAACACTGACAGAAGAGACAATGTCTTCTGTCTAATTTTCCGTGACTACTGCCACCACAGTCCTGGGGAGCAAGAAACAAGGAAGGCCAGTTCTAAAGAAGTCTTGCTCTAGCTCTGCAGCTCTGGTAATGAGTGTGCTCATTCACTGTTGGGATGGGGCATGTTCTGTCAAGACGAGGAACTGATCCTCCTGATCTTTAACAATGTCTCAGCTTGGGGAAAACAATTCTTTTCAGACACACATGATTTGGCCACATTTTTACAAAGACAGCAAGAGACTACATACCAACCCCATCCTTTGCCAAATTTCAATTCCCTGCTTAAAAGCCTATAAGGACCAAAGCCTTCCACCAAAATGGCTTCCCAGCAAAACACTTCTAGGGTGAAGAAAATAGTATTACCCCACAAAGCTTCTCTGTGTCACAGTTTCAAAGAATCCAAAATGAAAGAAAAGCAAACAAAAAACCTACAAATAAACTGAAACAGATTAAACAATTTCAGTCCAAGTAATTGCACTTTAGCTAAGTGATAAGCAAGTGAAAAGGGAGCTATATGAGCACATCAGGCCAACTTAGTTTCTATTAGTTACTTGAAGTAGTAATAATATTTACCAGGATGATGATACAGGAAAAAAAACCAGACCCTAAGATAGCAGTCACATACAATCATAATGTTGCCTCTTTTAACGTCCCTTCCATCTGTTTCTATTACTACTTGTGTCCCTACTGAGGTCATAACCCAGTTCACTCACAGTGGAGGTAAACACTACTTGCAATGAGTAAGTTACTAGATGGCATTTACTGGATCACAGTCAGGAGTAAAATTTCAAGTATTCGTATGTTCAGTTTCCAAGCCTGAGATCTCAAGACAAAGGTCTCTTGCATACTCTTGATTTTAATAGAAAATCAGCTTTGTAAGTGCCTAATTGTTTTTGGAAAAGAGCCTAAGTCATCTAGCAATAGTATTTTGGAATTGTGACTTTCCGTCCAGTTATCTGTGCAGAGCCGTGTGCTTAGAACATTCATAAACAATAAAATCACAGTCATTGTTTTTCCTGAACTGAGCCCCAACCCAACAGATGCAGTTATAAAGAAGTTAGTAGAACTAGAAACAAACACTTTAGGAATTGCCAAATAAGCTAAAAATAAGAGCACATGACATGTTGCAGAAATAAAATACTCTGCCTCAAAACTTGAACAATAGTGATCAGAGGCAGCCTGAGAATTTGAAGGTAAGCCAGAAAAACAACAGTTTTTCAGCACTCACAGTTCAACATACCCAATTGCTCTCTACTATGGTTCTTCTGAATACACGGGGCTGGCTGAAGAGTCACGTGGATAATTAACTAGGTGATATATTGGGAAAAGTGAGGAAATGAGTAGACGCATTTCTCAAAGCAGTTTGGGTGACTGGGAGGATGCAAAAAGACACTCCGTTATTTCTCCTCGTGCTCGTGAGGCAGCAGAGGAGCCCATCTGCTCAGTTCCTTTCATTGATTGTGATGAGTTTGCCTCACTCCATGACATTGCTTGTGCTTTGCCCAGGCACTTGGAATTGTTCTGACTCTATAGCCCCTTGCCTTCCCATCCCCAAATGCAAATTCAGTTTCTATAACACCGGATATCCTATCCCTTCAGACTTGTAAAGATGTAAAGTCAATTAACCTTTTAATATTAACCTTTTATTATCAACCTTTTCTTCACCCAGTAAGCAAACATTAGGTGTGGCCTTTCAAGTCAAGTAAGGAGAAAAATTATGTCTTTCTGTCAAAACTTTGGAGGAACACCCCTGAACACTTCTTAAGCTCTGAAGCACTTGACATTTTATGCACAGCTTTAAATAAAAGACCGAAACAGACAATGCTCTGCTTTAAAGCTGAGGCCACAACTTCCCCCAGCTGACAACTGCTGCTCTTCCCAATAACGAAACACTCATGCAGATGGCTTTCTTTGGTCTAACCATTCTGCAGAAGTGGTATACTCTTTTGGGGCCAATAATCTTTCTGTTCTTCTCCAGCTCTCAACTTTCAATCCAGAAGCAGCACTTTAGTAATCTCCTCATACAAGTTCTTGGACCAATGAGCAATTTTTGTCTATTGTCTGTTGGTACCAATATCAATTTGTCTATTAATATTTATTGGTGTTGAAGTGTAACCCTTTAAAGGAGAGTTTCATTTTACTTCAAGACAACACATACCTCTTCTTTTTAATAAGCCTGCCTTAGCAGTATTGTGATGCTTTTGAAATCATTTCTTCTGTGCCCCTGTTAGTGTCGTTGCAAGTTTTCCCTAATATGAAACACTTCAAGAGAAGTGACTTTTTGAGCTACTCACACAGTTGCCATGGCACTATTGTAACCATAGGTACAAACAGGGAGGTATCTTATAGAGGCCAGAGGTAGGTACAGGTGCTGTTGATCATGGTGCCAAATTATGTGGCCAGATGGAACTGAAAGTCTTAATGTATAAGTTTAGTGTGAAAACATAAAATCGGATTTTTTTTTCATCTGTTTCCCAGTGTTGATTTGAAATAAATGACGCGCAGACCTCAACTACAACTTCAGATAAAGAAGGTTTGCTTTCCAGACACAGAGTACAGATCTTAGATAAATGACCACAAAGGCAGTGGTAAATTTCTAAGAAAAATAGGTTATTTATGGACACAGCCTCTCTCCTACTCAGCGCTGCAATACCATTTTCCTGGACATTGCACAAATGGTCCTTCATGACTGACACAAAGACTGCTGAATTACTGGGTCAGACTATAACTTTTTAGGACTAAGCAGCAGCAGTAACAGCACAACAGTATTTTCAAATGATGTTGCCTAACTCCAAGCCTAGCACAGGTGGAGGCATAGAGTGGGAGTCAGATGGTCAGTGTTTATAGTGTTACCACATTTATAGTAAAGCTGTCTGACATGGATCCAGAGAGCCATCCTATTGCATATTCTGATCATAGGACTGGTACAGGTGGTGTAAGCTTCATGTCACCTGGACTTGGGCTACCTGCATTTGCAGCATGGAGTCACAGCCTGTCTCTTGGGACCTCCTGGACTGGAGGAAGATCAGGGTACTGCCATGGCTTCATGTTTGCCTGTAGGTAGGAGGCAGTGCCATTGCAACTAAGCTGTGTGACTCCTTCACTAAACTATGACCTAAAGCACTAGGTGTTTTCTTTGGCATATGATGGATTGTGATGCTTCATTGTGGGCAAGTGATAAAGAAAATTGAGGGATGTGAATCTCATAGTCTTAAATGTTCCATAAATTGACCTAAGTATGGGACAGTGGGAGGATCATACCAACCTACAAAAATGAGCATTATCTTTTCCTACCTATCATCACACGGTGAATCTTCCACTGTTTTGCCTCTCACATAAGTCGTAGCCATCTGCCTACAGACTGCAGAACTTCTCTATGACTATATTACACTCACCTACATATCAAACACCTCCTACAGGATTACTGAATATTACATCGGGGGAATAAGATAGGACAGTATCTGTGGATGTATTCATCAGTCTTTGCTAATTTTCTGGCTTTTATAAAACAAATCACTTGTGTTTTTTTTCAAATATTTATTTGTAAATGCTGGTGATTGCTTCTATTCTGAAACGTTAGAAGGCAGAGATCAGAGCAAACTCAGAAACAGTATTCCTGCCTTGCTAGGTTAAAGAGATGTAACTGTACTCTGCTGTATGTAAATGTGCATGCATACATGTATGTATATGTGTGTAGAAGTAAGCGCTTAAAAATCCTATTCTGGCAGATGGCAGCGACACACAAAATAATTTTCACTTCTTTGTGAGAGTCTTGATAAGTAATCTTTGCTGATTAACCTCGAGTTTTGGAAGATATAATTCTCAATTTGTTCTGCAAAATACCATTTTCCATTTACAAGCTTCTTGGTGGCTGTGGACCAGCAGATATATTGTCTAGACTGGTAAATTCCATGGTTGGGTGCAGTTGGTATAGAACTGCTTTCATTCTCAAAGTTCCCAAGCACGTCGTAAACTGTTCACAGGGCTCACACCCAGCCTATCACTGAAATAGAATCTGCTGCAGTGGAATTCAGCAACTGCTTAGTGGTTCATAGCTCACTCTTGCTCCCAATTAGGGCAGTAGCAATCTTTCTTCTATTTTCAATGAGGAGGTTCTCATGTGCTAAGTCAGACATGTGCTTAAGTACCTTGTTAAATCACAGTCTAAAGGCTTGAACTTTCTCATATAACATTCATACTGACTTCACTGGATGCAGATCTGAGCCTTCAGGGAGGAAATAAGTAGGAAGATAATTGAAAACACAGGATGAATTTTGGGTAGATGGAAAAAAGTGTGAAAGTGGAGTACACACAGCTAGTAAAGCAGATGATCCAGATGTTCCCTGTCTGCTCTAGTCGGGCATGTCTGACACCAGAAAAGGGTCAATTTTATTCTTAGTGCAGTTGACAGTCCCATAGAGGGGAGTGCTGAGAGTAGAAAGGTAAGTAAAGAATAACTGTTAAACCTGAGCTAATGAGAGTACTTTAAAAACTCCTTCTAAACTAATGTGAATTAAGTAGCATATATTTCAGACTAAATGAGTTCCTTGAGCATGCTTGAAAATATTCTTCCCTCCAGTGAAACAGACAAGAAATTGCAGAAAATAATAGTTAATCTAGTACATGAACTTTATTCCTAATATCCACATCTATGCCAGTAAGAAACATTTGCTAATAGCAAACTTCTGAAAATCTAATGCAAAAGTAACTACCAGTGGCTTCAGTACTAGGCACGAGCACACAGGAAACAAGTAGTAGTTGCATTTCTGATCAGGTCTTAGCTATGTTTTCACCTATACAATCTTTCCCTGTTTTTTTTCAGCTGCATACAGCACTTCTTGCTTGCTTGCTGACAGAGAGGAGGTACAATTGCAAACTAGACATTTATTTCAGCGTAATGGAGGCCTTTGATAACTAACTAATGAAACCTGTCACAGGAAAACCTACGACTATTTCTAATTTCCTGCACTGTCTTTCCACCCCCATGCCTTTTTCTTTTTTTTCTTCTTTTTTTTCTTTTTTTTTTTTTCTTTTAATGAATGAACTGAGAAGAGAGACTGCAGAAGTTCCATCAATATACCACTCAGTTCAATGGACAAGATGAGTTTGAAAATACTGATTTTTGTTTCTTCTTTTATGAAGCTGGAACTTTTGTAACCCCTCTCACACACACAGTAACAGTACAAGTTCTTGTCAACTATGCACGGACAGCTGCTTTTCAAAACAGTTTGATTACTCATCTTTTGCAAAATCCTTTTTCTCTGTTAATATCTTGAACCAATAATCACATGATTAATTGATGTGAAATTAAGATGTTACAGTATATACTAGTGATTCATATAAACTAATGGGAAATTTACTTATGCTTCTCACCACTAGAATATGCCTCAAATTATCTATTTATAGGTAGGCAGCCATTATAATTTGTGCAGCATCTAGAAGAGGGCTGAAATATATTGCAACTCTTTATATGTAGCTAAAAATATGAAAGTTTAATCAGAATAGATTGGAAACACTTGTAGAGTTTAATTTATGACCGCATCACTGTGAAGTTATAAATGTGAAAGTGAAACACAATCAAATTGTCTTCGCTAGGAAATCCACAGTTTTTTAAATTAGAGAAACTGCTTGAGAAACAAGTTGAAGGGGGTTTTTTTTAGCCTGGGAAATTTCTAAAGGACAGTTTAAGGAGTTATCAACTCTTGATACTGGAAAACCTGGTAACTTTTGCTGCAATATGGCATCACTGTATTAAACTTGTGCTCAGAGAAGGACTTTGTTCAAGATAACTATACTTAGTACTAAGGTGTCTACATGTATCAAATGTATTACAGCCACTGGAGATTTAAGATTCAATTAAATTACTTTGTATAGTTTCTTAGTATAACTGTAGAACATAAAATATCAGGTCTGACCTCCAGTTGCCACTTCAGAAGAGGTCAGTGTCCTGCATCATGTCAAGAAAAACATTAATTTGATTAAGTGGGTCCAGAGGAGGGCCACAAAGATGATCAGGCTCTGGAGCACCTCCATATGATAAGACAGGCTGAAACAGTTGTGGTTTTCAGCCTGGATAAGAGAAGGTTCCAGGGAGACCTTATTGAGGCCTTCCAATGCTTAAACAGGCCTACAGGAAAGATGAGGAGGAACACTTCATCAGGGAGTGTAATGATAGGATGAGGGAGAATGGTTTAAAACTGAAAGCAAGTAGATTGTGATTAGGTGTCAGGAAGAAATTCTTCACTGTGAGGGTGATAGGGCACAGAAACAGGTTGCCCAGAGAAGTTTTGGATGCCCCTTCCCCGAAGTGTTCAAGGCCAGGTTGAATCAGGTTTTGAGTAACCTGATCTAGCAGAAGGTATCACTGCCCATGGCAGGGGGTTTGGGACTAGGTGATCTTTGAGGTTCCTTCCAACCCATACTATTCTATGATTCTATGATTTTATTATTCCAGTCCCATGGAGTTGTCCAGGATTCCATATAACATCTCAAATGACACAAGATGCATACTTGTGAGAAACTGGGTTGAGTTTCTAGTCAACACAGAAAACTGAATTGAATTGGACTATGGAGTTCTGAGCCTGTACTGACACCATGGACTATGACGAGATCTCAAACACACAGTAGACATGGAGATACCTACATATAGACATTATGCACATTTATCTGGAACTGAATCTCAACCTTAGTTTCAGTGGTTAATGAAGTTCTAGGATAGTCTAAGTCATTTCCAGTATAGATACTCTTTTCAGTGGATCTGTTTCAGTTCAACCTACCAATGACTGCTATGGCCTTTGCTTTGTGTGAGGTTCCTTGGAACACTGACATTGAGGGGTCTGTATTTTCAGTCAAATTGCACTGTACTTAACTACATTGCAAAGTTTTCCTACATAATGTTTCCAAAGTGCTGATTTTTCACTTTTTCCTGTGAAAGGGGGTATCTCTGGGGAATGGCAAAGACTGCATTTATGAGTAGGACACGGTGAATTAGATCAGATCAGTCACGAAAGTGTTTCCAACTGTTTGGTACAAACTCCCTGAACATCACTGATACTTGTGAATATTTTAGAGTAGCATGCAAAGAATAAGTCAAGCAAATGCTTTTAAAATTTAAAAAAGACCACAGGAATCTCTAGGATATGTTATATATATATATATCAGTCCATTCCAGGCACTGATTACTTTGAAACATCATTTGTCATTATGAGTCAGATGGCAGATTTCTAGCAGTACTCCATTGTTGTTGACATCTTGACATCTTCATTTTTTCTCTTTTACTCTTTCACTGCTCAACTATATTGTATGGTCAGAAGGAAGAGGAAAAATATATTTTTTTTAACTAATAAATGTATTGACAAACTTGAGGGGAAATTTTCACTGTGCATTGCCAGTAGAATTTTCAAATCATCTGCAACTTAAGATTGAAGAAGAAAACAACATATCTAAAGAGCAAGTCTCTCCTATGATTTCATACACTGTTCTTTGATTTTGGGTTTTCTACAAACTTCTGAATCCTAAATTTTCACATGCATCTTAAAACTGAGAAAGGTAATCTAAAAAGACAGGATGGTACATATAGAATTTCACCATGACTCAAGAGGTGTGGATTCACTATTCTTTCTTGAAATAAACATCTCACCCACACAGACAAAGCCTTGCGCCATGAGATTTCTCAGGTGCCTGAACAAAGTAGGAGATTAGAGGTCTTCCTAACAGCCAATAGACCAGTGATCCTAAATCTAGTAGATACTTTTCACATTACTTATTCTAAGGTAAAGGAAGGCATTACATTCACCATTACTACCTTAACTAGTTTCTCTTTTATTCACATCTTCTTTCTTGCTTGCTTACAACATTTTCTGTTTTTCAGATATTTCAGCATTTCAATTCTTTGTCTGTGAAGTTGTGGAAAGACCAGAGGAGGGCAGGCAGAGTCTGGGATGGAAAAAAGCAACAGCTAGAAAGAGATGCTTGAAAGATGTCAGAGAAATCAATAATCCAAACATTTTTTTTTTTTTTTTAAAGGATAGAACTTCTGCAGTGAATCAGGGAATTTACCTTTGCTTTTCACAAAGAAAGAACCCTGAAGCTGAATGTTGCCTTTTCCTACGGTTTTATCCAATTAACAAGCATGAGGCAAGGTGACAGGCAAGTTCTTCACTTCTCCATTTCACTTAATCTTTCTCCTCCTTGGATTCTTCTTCTAAATGAAATATCTAAAAGTTGTCTCTGTGGATTGATTTCTCATCTCAAGGATACAAAGTTTATGGTTATTTATTACACTGCCGTGTCAGACACTTCAAACAATGAATCAGGCACAGACAACTCTTCTTTTTCATTTTATATACGGCAAGACAAGTAGTGGACAAAGAGCTGGGGGAAAGTGAGATGGGAAGTATCTTAAGAAAACTATGCCTATAAGCATTTCTGGTCTTTGCATAACTCTTCAGAAGAAAGTGAGAAGAAATACTTCCCTCTTTGCTGGCTTATTTTGAACAAAAATACAGGACAACCAGGGGGAATGTCTTTCTACTAAGGAATAAAGAGTCATTTCTCAGGGTCTGTTTCAGAGGTCACATGTTGGGAGGGAAGGTGGGACAATGTCTGTTCATCAGCCTATGGACTTAGGTCTTGTTTAATTGAGATTTGAGAGAAGCAGTCACAGATCTCATGCTCTGGAGAAAGATGGGACATTGACTGCTGGAAACTCAAGGGCTGAGTAACTGAGAATCTCTCAAAAGGTAGTGCCATACTTTGCTTTCTGCCTAAGGGTGCCATAATCCTTCAAACCATGACTAACCTCAGAGATTCCAGATAGTAATCAAGCCTTTCTTGTGGTAGAAGCTCCCTTACTATTCAATATTAGGATAAAATCTGAATATGATTATGGAAAAAAATGTGACTCCTGGGATATCAGGGCTGATATCAACAAAGGAGAAGGTATTTAGTCTTTTGATATATGGTATTCAAAACAAGAATGAGCTACACAGGGAGCTTGAAAAGAAGACAAGCCATAGTATTTCTTGTTTAGTGAAAGGGAAAATGCTTTTGATTCTTTACTGTTGACAGGAATTACTGTGAAAAATTAGTTTCCAGAGTCTGGAAACAAGCAAAAAGAGACATCATAGACTACAGTGAGCAGGAATATTTACTATGTTTGATTGGTCCACATGAATGCTAAATCAACAGAACAACAAACACATCCGTATAAAACTTGTCCACCCTCAAAAAAGCACAAAGACACAATTCTTTACATCGCTTTTGACCGGCTAGTCTCAAACAAAGTTGATAAGAAAGTTTAGACAATTTTGTAGAGCTATGTTATCTTTGGTAGGTAAGTCAGGAACTTGTGATAAAAAGTGTAAAAAGCTGAAGACAGGACTCAGAGAATGAGTGTTCAATTAGGATCCTGGGTAACCAGAGACCAAGTTTACTGTTGTCACATTAGCCCAGTATTTGATCTTAAACCAGGATGAAATATATCTGAACTGCTAACAGTAGATAGGAGCACTGAAAAGACAACAAAGCATTCATGCTTATGTAAGTTTCATTCCTACAGGAAGAAGGAAAATAATTGCAGCCACTACGTGAGTCTCATCTCCATTAGGTGTAGCCATCTGAAACTTGGGTGCCTGGTATACATAAATCATCTAAACCCTCCTCTGTAATTAACAGGGGAAAATAGGCAGCTCCACAGTCAGACTAATCATTCTGCCATACAAACCTGTCCTCTGTGGGGAAGAGTCACTCTCTCCACAGAAGGGGAATTGAGTTGACCTACATGCATTACGTTTAACCCAACTAACGTAAGTGAAGGAAATCCCACCAGTTGTGTTTCTTAATTAAGAGGAGATACTATGCTTTAATGTTATTAATCATTTTCTTTCAGATAAAGCTGGAAAATACTGCCCATATACTGCACAGTTTCTAGACCACCTGGCACATACAAAAGCTCAAACATCATCTTTAAATTTGGATCTCCCACTTTCCCATTAGGCCACCTGAATTGCATCCTTTTAAAGAAACTATAAGCACTCAGATAGAAGCAGTTGAGTTTATTCCTGCAGAAATGAAAGATTAGCAGCATCAGACACAACAATGCAAAAAAACAATTGTCTGAAAGATACCATGGAAGAAGACTGTAACAAGAGCTGGATTATACAGCCATAAAAACTTCAGAGATTTGTCAAGGGAATGTATAAAGCTAGAGTTGTTCCTATTTCTGTTCAATTTAATTTCTTAAGTATACCTGTTTTTCTTGCTAACATATGATTCTGTCTCATTAAAAAAATATGGAAAGAAGCATTTTATCTTCTGTTTCTCTCCATATACATATTAATATACCAACACTCTAGTATATACAAGTCTCGTTTTCTGTAGCTAGCTGTTCGATTTTCACATGTATTGTTAATAGAGGTAGTAACATCACCTACATTTGAAATTTCACAACACTCCTAATAATTTTGATTTTCAGTGGCTTAAAATTCTGTCAAACTTTAACCACTTAGGCTAAAATTTTCTAGACTTGGTATCTGCCTTAGGCTGAACTTTTAAAGAGACCATAATTCAAAATACCTCAGGTGTTTTTCAGAATGACATTCAGGTAAAACTCACTGATTGCCAATCTCAGAAAAATAAAAATAAAATTTTACAACTGTTTGTTGGAATAACCCTGAGTATATTAGATTTTGTTGTAGAGATTCAAAATTTAACAGGTAGAAAGTGCAATCTGGACTAAGGATATGTTGCATGCCATTTCTGCCTCTTAGTTGTAGCCTTTCAAAAATCCCTAGAGTTTGTCCATGGTCAGACAAGAGCTGAGGCAGTTGGCATCTGCATACTTAAAAATTCTTTCCACACTGGTTGTGTTTTCCTGCCTGCTACCAGGTCTTAAGGCCAGGAATTCTCTATTTCTCTCTTTCTCTTTTTGTGCAAACTCAGTGTTTTCCCTGCTGATTGCTGAGGCTAGTCTCTGTGAAAGAGGACATGGTCCAGTTTGAACTGGACAAAAGTCAGCTCGGCAAGAGTTTAGAAGTTAGATGTGGTACTGTATACCAGGACAGGTACCACTTAGAGAAAATGGGACAGATGTATCTGAGGCTTCACATTTACCAGCAAGCACTTTGTACAAGTCCACTGGGAAAATATGTATTTCAGCATCTTTTAGTGCTTCTCAGCAGAAAGAATGAGAACCTCAACCAGCAGTTACAAAATTAGCTCAAGTGAAAAGAGGTCTGTGCAGTGGATCTAAAAGTTGTCATGCCTGTAAGGGTGCATGTGCATGTCACTCAGTTGTCACCAGATGGAATTTGTGGGATTTTGTTCTTTTTTTTTCTTCTTTTATCTTTATTAAAAACCTGGGAAATTACTGTCTTTCTCCTTCATGCATAGACACCCTTTTGAAAGAACCCTGACATTGCAAAGACAAGCACTCAAAACTTAGACACAAAAAGTGAAAAATGCAATGCAGTCAGGTGCATTTCATAAAATAAGGCTTTTGATGTCCACTTTTAACTGCCTTGCTTCAAAATAAACATGTAACCCTCCATGCTGCAAGTCATGTGCACATTAGACTCTTAAGTAAGCTTTTCTTAAGTTTATTTTGAATGGTTTCAGGCTCTTCTGCTCTTTCTCCACGTCCGGCTTAACACAAAATTTTGGCAAAATGTTTTTTCTTCAAAACATGATTTTTGTTGTTGATAGGCTTACAGTGAAAATCCTACCTTCTTGGAAAGTGAATCCAAATTTTGGACAGATTTACAAAGGAGAATAAGCATATTTTGCCATTGTTTGGCTAGAAGCATGTAACAAAATGTTACACAGCGCATGTCAGGGGAGAGTTTTTGTTGCTGTATGTTATCCATCTCCCCTAGCATTGACACTGCTGATTTTTATCTGTCTTGATGGTTCTTTACCCCATAACTCAGGCAAGAAGTTCCACACCAGCTAATGTGGAATGTATTTTAGTCGTTACCATGGCGTTAATGAAGTTGTCTCTAGCTATTGTATCATACTTTACTGGAGCCTATGCTGAAGGCATAAACCAGTGTTTCAGCAACAAGGATAGAACAATTTCCCTTCTTCAAAGCCTTAGAATGGATCATCAAGGGCTGTGATTCTGACAAATAAATGCTATTTATTCTATGACATAAATCAGTGAGATGAAACAGTTCAAAACAGATGTGGGTTTTTGGATCATCTCCTGCCTTTCAAATGAATCCTTGGGAGTTAGCTCTGTGCTAAGAAAATTGTCCCAGGCCAGGAGAGGGGCCCATGCAAGAGGCAGCCTTTCTAAAGGAGAGTACAAAAATGTTGTTTAAACGGAATCAGGGTTGGTCAGTGCAGACTTGAAGATTTGGAAATATTTTATTTTCATTAAATAGTATTTGGGCCTAGTGCAATACATGCTATAGTCCAGTAAAAGGCATCACATTCTCTACCTAAGTTATTTATTTCCTTAGCATTTGGAGAGTACACACAGCAATACAAAAATGTGTTATTTACACATATAAAAAACCAACATAATCCTTTCAACAAGTTGATTATTGTTACAGTCAAGTGATCTGTCTCCATCCAGGAGAACACACTAAGACTTTGGGGTATTCCAAGTTGAACAGTGCTGAGATATTGAGTATAAATACGTACATTATCTCTTGGACATATTTTTCATTTGATGTCTAATGGGAGCACTCTCGCATGCAATTCAGAAATAAGGGAATGCAAGGACTGTTGTTTTCTGTATGAAATCTCCTCAGATAATATTCCAAATGATATATGACAGTACTGTAGACAACAGATTACTGTAACTTGTTTGCATATGTTCCCCTGGAGAGTGATGCCACAGTTAGTAGCTCAAGCTTTCATATGAAAACATGAGATCTACCTCTTATAAGCAAAAACATACTTAATTCCCAAAGAGCATAACAAAATGACCTAAACAAGGCATACTTCCAAAGCAAACAAGGAGTTATATGGGCATTTTTTCTTCTGGTTTAAGACCCTAACTGGCTCTTCCAAATCTAGCAGTTTGCTATGACAATACCTCTT
>NW_010337950.1:17987-42138 GCF_000700745.2 Antrostomus carolinensis
ATATTGTTCTGTTACTGTATCAGCACCTCTTCCACTGATGCCTCTACACACTGCTGTTTGTTACTGCTTTTGAAGAAATATTGCAATATTTCTATCACCACTTTTACCTTTTTCTCCTCACTTTTAATTCTTTGTTTATTGCATCTGATAGAACTGTAGAGATCGGTCCTAGATAGGGTCAGAAATACTTTTAATGCGTTTTTAACAAATAAAACAATCCAGTACTACCACACAACAGAATTATTTTAACCACAGCCTGAAGCTTTGTTAGAACTAAAATTACTTTTGTTCATGTGTTAGCATTTTGTTTTATGCTATATGCAGAGTGCCTCAACATATCAATAACATATATCCTTTCTGACCTTAAAGGATGTTAATTGTGTTTAATTTCATTTGCATTTTTTCTGTTCCCAGTTGATCCTGAGATTATTAATCATCAATTGATAGGAAAATTGTTTATCTTGAAATAGATCACAGAATCACAGAATCAGAGGATGGTAGGGGTTGGAAGGGACCTTTCGAGATCACCTAGTCCAACTCCCCTGCCAAAGCAGATACATCTAGAGCAAGTTGCACAAGACTGCATCCAAGTAGGTTTTGAATATCTCCAGAGAAGGAAATATTTAATGTCTCTGGGCAGCCTGTTCCAATGCTCTGTCACCTTCATCGTAAAGAAATTTTTCCTCATCTTTGATCCTTTTGTCAACTGAAGCTGATTAGAAGTTAAGGGACAAGCTATGTATTTAGGTGACCCAAAACTTTATACTTGCAACTAGTCTGCAGATAGTAGCCACCTGGAGCCTAGATCCACCCTCTCCAAGTATATATCCTCTTGTCCCTTACTTACGACGGTTTAATAACTCGGACACACAATAAGGGAACTGTGAGTGTATCCACCAGAGATACACTCACTTGTTATTATAGAATTTCTTACTGGCTTTTACTAACTTACAGAAGTGGGAACACAACAGATTTCTTGAAATTGAGCTGTGGGTTGTCCTGCACTGGCTTTTTCACTGTGAGGTGCATATTTTTCTCTGCCTCACTCAGTTTCTCCCATTCTCATCTTTTTTTCTCCCAAGAGAACTGAAGGCACAACCAAATGATATTAAAGGCAAGAAAAGCATTAGATACAAAATAAAGGAATTACCTTGGCTCTAGTTCTTATACAGATAAAGGCTCTGAACCTGCAAACTTTTCAATGGCTTCCTGAAACTAGTTGTAGTGAAAGCCCAGAGAGACATGTCATTTGGGATGCACACAGAAAAACTGGGGATTTTTAAAGGTTTCTATGACATGGGTGGCAATAAAAAATTACGAACAGTTCACTGACATGGAGGAACTTTAACTTACATATTAAGCTGTGACACCAAACATCCTGAGAAAATGTTTCCAACATGATCTAATTTTTGCCTTTAATTGTCTGGTCTGCAGCCAGTAGGGATAAGTAATTATTTTATTTCTCATGGATGTCTCCCTGCACCACCATCATGATGCCAATGCGTCTTTGCTACCACCACCAACATTATTATTAAGCATGACTTTTTTTTTGGTTATCATTGTACGTGGTCCTGACCATGGAACTGAAATTCAGGAAGGTTTCATCTGCTTAAACATGAGTGTCTGCAACTTAGGTATCTACATCTGGCCAGACATGCTTTGGTCTGTGCCCTTGCCACATTTGGTATCCATTATGAATCTTGCAAAATTGTTCTGTTGTGATAAAGGTATAAATTCAGTTATTGCTTTCAGTAAAGTTCCTAAAATTAAAATTCAAATATTATTTTACAGTAGCAAACAACATGCAAAGAAGGAAAAAGGGGACTAGTAGGAAAAGAAAAAAAAAATATATTACAGGATACCACCTGGAATATATTTTGCCTTCAAAACATCCACATTATCTCCCATTAACAGTAATGGAAATTGCTTATGCACATCAAGGTAGAATATGTAGCCAAGCCTTTGAATGCTTTGATATATATTTATGAATGTAGCTATACATTTATTCCTTCAGCCAATTTAGAAACTTGTGATTCAGAGTTGAAATTTATTCATTAATACCTGCAAATAGAGAAAAACAGCATGGAGACAACATTAATTTAAAGAAAAACAGTCTGATTATATGGTGAAATATGTCAGGCATAAAGAAAAAAATGAAGGTTAATTTTTTTCTGTTGAGATTAGAGACAGTGTCAGAATGGTTATCCTATTGAGATCAATTGTTTGGAAAAAAAATTTAGAGTTTAAAAATTTATGGTACAATTATAGACCAGATCATTAGTGTCAGAAAGGGTACATATTATTTTGCATAGGCAATAATAGTAATAAATATCTTAGAATATGGAATTTTAGAACAATATGTCTGAAGTTGTGAAGAGTTTTGATTGAGACACATTGTATAAACAAAATATATGAAAAAGTATAGAGATATATTTTTATTTATGTGATTTGGTTTATTTGGACTAGGTTTCCTAATTATGAATTACTGTGAAATTAGGAAGTTGGAGAATTAGAATACTTTAGATTCATAAAACGATTGAAGGTTAATGACAAGCTGTAGATCATACACCCCCCTACCTTCTCTTCTCTATCTTCTAGTAACCATTATTTTACTTTATTTTGATTTATTTTGAGTATTGAAAGACTTGTTCCTAAATTCCCTAAAACGTCAATTGCTAAGTTTTATCTAGCTCCAACTAAAACTACGAGCAATCTGTTTTGTGGAAAACTGGTACCATTGCATAACCCTGGCTAACTCATCATATAGCAGAAAGAAGTGAGT
This sequence comes from Antrostomus carolinensis, assembly GCF_000700745.2. Classification (NCBI taxonomy): domain Eukaryota; kingdom Metazoa; phylum Chordata; class Aves; order Caprimulgiformes; family Caprimulgidae; genus Antrostomus; species Antrostomus carolinensis. Next base: position 20,770 of record NW_010337950.1, read on the forward strand.
CTTAGCTTTCTTCATATTAAGCTATAACATAAGAGGAAAAAAATTTTTGTCTGTTTAGCTAGGAGAGGTTTTTCCTCTTATGTTATAGCTTAATATGAAGAAAGCTAGGACTCACTTCTTTCTGCTATACAAATCAGAAAGATTCAATGTTCAGAAATTATGGGCTGGTTTCAAAGCTCATGTCTGTCACTCTGCATTTGGTATTTCTTTGGATTTGAGGAATTAAAATACATGTTCTCTGCATTCACTACTTTAAAAAAAAAAATGTTAAGCTTTCACTTACAAAAAAAAATATTTCTTTTTAAAGCGAAAAAGGAGGATTTTTTTCCCGGTACTAACAACTAATCCAGACTCTAAAACACATTGCTAGATAAAAAGGCAAATGAATGCTTTGCCGTTCAACCAGAGTTTCTATAAGGTTACATTTCATCAAGCCTGGTTCTTTTATTGCAGTGTTAATGATATATCCTCATGTTACGGGCATGCCATAATGCTGAAACACTCTGAAACTGATCAACTCCGCTATCATCAAAGAACTCAAATGTTTCTTTTTATGTCAGGAAATGATATAATCTCTCTTAGAGCTCTATCATGACAAACTGACCCAACTTGAATGTAATAGTAATGTTCTTGAACTTTGGATGGTTTCTGTTGACAGCAAAATTCCATATTTGATAACTCTGCTTCTATTTATGCTAGGCTCACCAGCCCTACTTGGTTCACAGTCCTCTGAGTCATCAACAAATCAAAAATTGCCCAAGCATGACATTTGAACCTATTGCAAAATACCAATCCCATCTTCCCCAAACATGAATGGATGAGATCATGACCAGATCACAAGGTGAAGTATTTTTATTATAAAGATCAGCCTGATTTTACAAGATATGGCTTAAAGCTTCCTGCAGGTCCTGTTTTCTTTGAATTCAATGCAAGTTTTATGTGTGTGTCCACTGTGACTTTTATTCCAGTTTGGTTCACATCTGTTTTTTCCCTACTCATTCTAGTTTGAGTGTGAACAAAAAACTTGGGCTGAATCACTTGGATTCATCCAGTCTCATAATGCAACGAAAAACTTCACAGAATGTAGCACAATTCTCCAATCAGACTGATTAATCTAAAAATGAAACCCAAGTTCATGCAAAAGTCAATGTGGAGCAGAAGGCTGAGCCTGCAAGGACATTTTGGTTTTTCATAGGAAGCTAAAGAAACTTAAAAAAAAAATAATAATAAAAAAAAATTGGATAATATAAGATTGAATAATTTAATTTTTTTGTCCAGATAAAATATCCCCATTCTCAAATAATTTTACATTAAGAGAACCTTTTTTTTTAACCTGAAATACATAGCCCATGAGGGTTTTATTAGTAAAATTAGGTCAATTTTGTAATTAAGCTTTTCAAAATAAAAATCAGTTTTTTATTAAAAGTGAGAAACCTTTTGATTTACTTAGTATTTTTTTTTCAGATGAAAGTGAGGAATTCAGAAACAATTTGCAAATTTTGTAGCTGATCAGGATTCTTCTGTGAATAAATAAATAACTGAAAAATTTCACTCTGGTACATGAATGACTTTGAAACAGGAACAAGAGCAAATTAACCAGCTTCCAAAACAAACTTAAAAAGTGCTATGCAATTATTGTTATAATCCATTCTGTTACAACTGGAGAAAGTAGCTTCTTATCAGCACAGTGTCAGTGTCAAGACACACATTTTTGGTTTCACTGACCTATAGCAAAGATGATGGTTCTGCTGTTATTTGATTTTTGTGAAGCGTAACTGACTGCAAAAATCTAAGCACTAAAAGATAATGTTTAACAGAAATGCTGTCTTACTGTGGCCACATGTATAACAACAACTGCAGAATACTCCACTGTCAAAATTGATTAAATACACACTACACACTTAACTCTGCTTAGGGCAAAACCGACCTGAAAAATATGGGTCTTTTCCTCTACTCCCATGATGATCAGAATCAGCTGAGGAAACTCAGTCTGCCTCCAGATCTCACTGTATAGAGTAGCGTAGTATAGACTGTAAGTATGAGCAGCCAGGGTACATACCAGCAGAAAGTGTTATCACAGGGAAAGCTGATTTAGGGCTCTTTCCAGACCTGGTCTGATACCTAATGTTCACAAGATTAATTATGTTAACTTCTAAGTACGAAGTACTACATTGACTGTCTCTACCCAAAGCAAAGTCAAATCAGAAGACATGGAAAAATGTCAGTCAAAATCCTACTAAAATAAAACACTGTCTTTTGTGCACAGGTTTCCCCGCCTTGTGCTCTTAAGAAAAAGCATGGAACTAAACACAACAGAAGAAAAGGATACTAGGCTAGGTACATGTAAAAGAATCAGTATATCTAAGCTTTCTCCGCTGCTAAATGAGAGGTTTTCTACCAGTAAAAACTTGTAGCATAAAGTATAGGACACAGGGTCTTTACTCAAAAAGTAAAGAGCATGTAGAGATTTTAAATTTAAAAGGCAACTGTGATTCATCATAAATTTCTTAATACATTTGCCCTAAAGGAAGAGATACAATGCAAATAGAAAATTAATTGAAAACCACTACATTTTCTTCAGCAGGTCCCTGACAAGTGTTCATTTCAGACAGGACACTATGTCCTTTCCGGAAGGTCCTGAACAATCTTATTTAAGGTAAGACAATAACTGCAGTGGGCAAGACTGAAAATTTCTTCTCCTTCAGATACACAGATGACTGCCTTAAGGTAACTAATTTGATGAAAACCTTATGGATTTCATGTGAACATTAGTAAGAAAGAGTGAAAAGTTAACAATACTGGCATTTTTGACCTAATTCAAATCAGGTCCGCAATCTGTTTAACACCCAAAAAAATATGGTCTGAGTGGACTTAGTACATTCAGTGACAGTAAAAATAATTTTCTTTTCCTCTTAAAGCTTTAAACTCTTTGTATTCCCTCATTTTCTCTTTCTTTTTTTTTTTTTTTACATTCACACTAATGTAATTACTTCAGCAGCTGACATGCTCAAGTAGTAAAGATTTTAGTAAGTATCATGTATAATTAGAAAATGAATGAGTTTGGCCTCGCTGATATAAAGAAAAAGCCAGGAGAGTTATGGGTGGATACATGTAAGAAACTAGATACTCTGGTTGAAGAAAAAAGTAGTTTTAAAATGGAGGTATGTGTCATTTAATGACATGACACAGGTCAAGATCAGTCAAATAACATGGAGCTCTGAAAAAAACCAGACATCAAAATTCCAAGTCAAATTATTCAGCGAGAACATTTCTGCATCGTGGCTGGCTGTGACAACTGAACAATTAAAACTGTAAATAAAAAGATAACTTGTTCCTTGGCAGGCCTTTAGAGCTAAAAACACCTGTTCACCAAGCTTACAACAGATAAATTACAGCTAATAGACAAGTTTCTAAATAATTTATAAAGAGTTAACCAGTGAAGCAAGCTGCTTTTGCCCTAGAAATCAACACTTCTACTGATTCAAGGAATTTGCATGCCAGGACAGTCTTTTCAATGACTTCCTACCATGCTTCATTTGTTCCATTGCAAACTGTGAGGTCCTGGTTTGTATTCTCCAAAATATGCATGCATAAGTGCAAGCACGTTATTGCACACGTCAAATGGGCAGTTACAAGTGCAATCACTTGTTGGCACAGAACTGGTCACATTGAGCACAAAACAAATCACAGTTCCCATGTAATTACTTTGAAGCACTCATAAGCACACATTCGGCATGCAGAAATTAACTTTTAAAACTGCTTTGAATATCTTCGCTCCATAATGTACAAAATCTACTACTAAGGTACATGATACTTATTCCCCATCAGTTGCTTGAATGGTTGCACAGGAAAGTTTTGATCATATTAAGAAATTCATACAGTTTCTTGACAAATCTCCTCTGCTAGACCAGGAGCAATATATCAAAAAAGTGTGAAAGAGTAAAGATATTAATGATTTTGAGTTAGAAATAAAACATTTAGTAAATAACCTGCAATAAACACGCAAATGCAGACAGGGTGAGACCTTGTTCTCAAACATAGAGGCTAGACTATAATATACAACACAATATCAAACAGTTTAGTTTCCAAGAAATTCTCATGAACATTTTCTTGATTTGAAGGTGTAGCAGTTCACGCTTGCTGAGTTCCACTTGGAGAGCTTTGATTTAACAGAAGTTTCCAATTGAAACTCAGTCAAAACTTACAAAGTTCATCTGTGGTCTTTCTTCAGGATTCTGTTATGAAACGACCAACTGCATTCAAAAAGTATGGAAAAGGGAATAAATATTGCCAGGAACAATATGTTAGTGTCTCGTTTCTCTTCCTCAAGCAAAGTACTAATAGATTCTTAACATCTATTGCAAATTATTATCCCTATTACAGTGACAAGTGCGTTCAAACTGAAAAAAAAACCCCAAACAAACAAAAAAGAAAGTAAATGCACATCAAATAAGAAACTATTTATAAAACCAGGAAGGAAGCAGACACTTGTAGAGATTCAATCAACATCATAGACAGAATGTTTTTTACTGGAAAAGAGAGGGAGAAATGAAGAACAATCTATCAGGGCTCCCTCATGTTGCAGTTTTTACTTGGACAAGATCATGAGCTGCATATTTAGGACTGCATATGCAGCAAGTTGTTCAGAATTGTTCCTCCTCTGCTTTGCCAGAAAGATATTGAAACACATATTATCATCCATGACTTAGGAGAGCAGTGGTCTGAAAAACAGAACAGTAAATCAGACATGAGGAAACAAATAATCTCATCCTGACTTTTCTGTATGAGTCAACTGACAAGACAAGTCTCACAGTAATTCTGAAGGTTGTGTGGCCTCATAGAAAATGTTGATAGAAATCCCTTTGTCCCCAGGCAAGATTACTTGCAGACCTTACAGTCATATGGTCCTGCAGAGAGGCAAATAATGACATGAAAGCCCATGTCCTTCTGGTTTTGATGCCAGAAGATCATGTAAAAAATTGTCTCTATGAAGGACAAAAAGGGTTTATGTAAAAATGAACATGTTGGTAATGTTCGTAAAGCTGTGCATGCAATTAAATCATACCAGCCACTCAAACATAATTTTTACCATTGTCACAGTAACATGTGGATTTGAGAAAAAACAGGAGCAGGACACCACATGCTCATACATAGGGGCCCTTCCTTGCCATCTTCTTTTCCTGCTGGCTCAGGCAATTAGAAACAGCTTCAGTCTGACCCTGCTATATTTGTGTTGAGGGAGCTGAAGATTTCACCTGAATTTGCTCTGATTCTTCTGCTTCGTACATGGAGAAAACCCATAATGAAAACTCAACCCCTTCTCTTCATCAGTCTTTTAAACTGTCACAGTTTTTAGTGCTGGACTTTTGTATGAGGTTTTTTTTTTTTTTTTCCTATTAAGCCCTTTAAGCCACAACCCCAGGAGCCTATTCATTGCCAGCACCATGCAGGACAATGGAAGAAAGAGGCCTCAGTTTTAACCAAGTGCTGTCCCATGTAACCAAATGGGGAAGGAATTCATCTATGTGACCCCATGCAGGCTCTTATCATTGGCTCTAACCCTTGCAAGTTGTCCGGATGCTTTTTCAGTACAGCAGACTAGCTAATAGTATAGGTGAAACCTAATCCAGCTATATTCATGGTCTCACATAACTTGGGTTATTTGAGAGTCAGAGGACCAGTCGTGTGTCCTGGTCCTCTGACTGTTTCATAAATGTCATAAGTGTTACTTATTCTTGGAATCTCTTCTGGAGTGAAGCAATGAGTTCCCTCCAGAACAAAGCCTGGGTGTGCCTGTGGGTCTCAAGGGCTCACAGGAGGAACTCTGCCTGAACAAGTTTGTCTCTTTCTTCTCCATGTTGTCCTCCAGATTGTCCCAGAAAGCTATGCACATTCATTCATGCACACATGCTCTTATGCAGCACCCCAGGCCATACAATGCATACCCTCAATAGTATGCCATAGAAGCAGCATTCTAGTGGACTCCAGAAGCCAGTTAAAATGTGCCTCACAATTTGAATGGAAAAAAAAAATCGCAAAAGATATTAAGTGAGAATATAACAACAAAAGAAAAGCCCATAAAAGGCCATAATAGCCTAGCTGAGCATTTTGTCTCTTGCAGGGGCACTAGGAGATTCTGTACAAGGAGCACACCTGGACCCTATGGTCTATTCACCTCATGCTTCCTCAGCTTCTGCAACCATCCAATTAAGGATATTAGAGGACATATTCTTGCTGTTTTGTGTCTGTTAATTGACCTGCTATCCATGAATTTGCCTAACCTCTTTCTAAAGTGGTCAGTGCTGTCTATCTCCATAACTCTCTATCCAGAAGGTCACCACATTCTATGTAAAAAAAAGTACTTTTTAAAATCTGTTTTAAATAACTCATGTACTTATTTTAATGAATGACTACGTAGTTCTAGTATTGTGGAGGGTGGTGAAAAAGGATCCTACATTTTACCTTATCCTCTTAATCATTCCATAAAACTCCATCATATTCTGCTCCACAGTCTTCTCCCTTCAAACTGAAGTACTCACTTCAAACTTCCAGTCTCACTTTGGAAGGCAGCTGCTCCATCCGTTGGTTATTTCAGTTGCCAACACAACCTCTCTATAGCACTTGTTCTGCTGACCGGGACTCAGTACTGGAGCAGATGCACTTAGCAGTGTTGCATTTAACTACAAATTCTATAGCTTTCCATTATGTCATGACAAACTCATGTTTTGGTACTAATGCAAGCTATATGATGAAGCACGAGACCTGAGCAGGGGTGGTCAGTGTCACCCCTGATGAGACAATCCGTACAGTGAACATGAATGTGCAGAAATACCAAGCAAGTGCCTAGGCTTAAATGTATTTGAATACCTCTGAATTCCTTGAGAGTCAACTAAAAGCAGCTCGTCAAACTCTGCTATTGCATCACTTTCACTGTTGTGAAACTGTTGACTTTGCTGGCTTTATCTTCAAATGTATGCCACTGTAAATGAGAGAGGATTCTGTCCCAGGGCTTTTTGCTCCCTGTGGCTTGGCAAAATTACCAGAGAGCTGCTGGAAATGGAGGCCTGAGGAATGCTACCCAGTTTGTAGCCTTCCCTTTGTCAGGTTCTGCAAGGGAAATAAAAACTCTGGGATTTGCAGGAGATATTACAAAAGCAGTAGACCTCAAGAAAACACCTATTTTTTTCCCTATAGTTTTCTCCTGCATCACCTACCAACAGAAAGGAATAGACAGGAACACTACTGCGTTATATCTACTTATATCTCCTAAGATACAAGTGACAGGAACATGTCAACATTGTATATAAGTAAAGTCATCTGACCATAGGGGTTGAGACCTCATTGAAAGCATAGATTTTCCAGGGTGACAGAGACATACCCAGGGCACATGATGAGCTGTGATGGGTCTAAGCAGAGGAGGTAGATTTAACAGAGTTGAGTATGGCTTTGAGAGAAAAGGGAAGCTTGGGTTTTCAGTTTGCTGGAAGCCTTTTGGCAGGATTGGATCTAATCACCCTCCAAATGTAATTTCACCACTTCTTCCTAACACTGCTTTGTTCTTTAATCTGAAGTAATAATTAGAAAAATACATATACAAAAAAATACATACATATAGCTATGTTTAAAAATGTAGTAAAATACATGAATGGCACTTATACATTTTTAAGACTATCAAAAAAGGAAAAAAAGAAAACCTTACTCTTCAGCTCCTAGAGAGAAGATCCAGGACTTTTGCTTCCTATGTTACTCAACCACAACAGAGATTGTCCTTCAGAGGAGTCTTTCTGACTGTGTAACTTCTCATCTTGACCTATCATAAAACCCCTTATCATCACCACCACCAGAACAAGAAGTTATGTCATTATCTGTAACCATAGCAGCAGCAGCAGGAGTAAGCAATTGAATTTTCTGGATGAAATATATCAGTCATCAGTAAATGCTAAGTGCTAAAATGTTGCCGTAAAGAAGAACTTGTGAAAGGAGAAGAGATTTAGATTTTTCATAGCTGCCATGGTTTGGTGAGAGGTGTCTCTTTGCCTTCCAAAAACACAATAATGCAGATAGAAACAATGTATAAGTCTGGTTAACTTTTTACTACCTGAGTCACCTGAGCAGTAGGTAAAAATAAGGGTTCTAGCTATTTCACAGCTAAAAATTATCAGGAATGCTGGCTTTTTAAAGTTTTTGTGGTTTCATTTCAGAACTAGATTTTGTAATATTTTTTGTCTCTCTGTTATTTCACTGTCTCTAAAATACAGTTTTACAAAAGTTTAAAAAAATGGTTTTGTTATCTCAGTGAAACTCTCTTAGTGACAGGTTGGAAGAATAGACACATTCAACTGAAATATTGCTAAAAATAGGAAATCAAATAGTAATGATCAGCTGGTCATTAGCTTATGTTTTTCTTTTCCAAACAGTGTTTTAAATAGACACAGTAACACAAACTAAAATGCATATACATTCAACATCTTCTCACAGAAGGCCTAAATATTCACTAATCTCTAAAACTTATTTGTCCAGCATTCTTACCAGCAGTCTATCATCTTCCTACAGGAATGACTTATAGAAGGCTTTTCTAATTAGGCAAAAAAGGTATTATCAAATCACTTTGGAAAAATGTTGTAGATAAAGGAAGCAACAGAAGATTAACCATTTCACTTAACCATTAACTAAGATCATAATTTATTAGTCATATATAGCTCTTGTATTGCACTGACAGGGCCTTCCTAGAGACACAGAAGATATTCCTCTTCAGTCACACTACACTTGCATCAGCAGATCTACCTGAGTAGTCTCCTTTTTAATCTCATACCTTTAAATATATTCATTTCTTCCCACAGATATAGACATGCAGCTCTTGTTAAAAGAGGTTCTTGTATTTTATCATGACTTCTCAGGACCTTTTTCAGTGTCATCATAACACCTGTTGTAAGAGCCACTGCACTGGCACAGTCCATCAGTCCACCCAGATGTTGTGTTTCTGACAGAGGAGAGGGCTGAGGAGAAACATTTGAACTGGGAAAGTATATAGCAAGAATGCTTTCACAGTGGGTGTTTTATAATAACATCTATAGCCTATAGTTATCATTTGGCCTCAAGATCTTTCCTCCAGATCTGGCCTGATGTGGATGAAGTACTCAAGTCAGAGGCATAATTTTGTCCCTGTTTTATGTACTATTGAATATAGATGGAATGAGTGCAGTTAAGAGTATTCACAGTATAAAATATATAACTCATTCATTTGGGAAATTTTTCTGACATTGTCATATTTTATGTCCCCCACCCACTTCAGTTGAACAGAACCATGTCTTCCCAAAATGTTATTTAGTGAGTCTCAAAAGGAGGGGAGTTTGACTTCCACCAGCCTGGTTTGCATTTACATCCTGTGTGGCCATATTTCAAATTGAAAACACATGACACAGCTATTTCATGGATAAGAATGCTTTATCCTCTGTCTACATTATGTCCCATTCCTCAAATTTCAAATGCAAACTCACAGCTAATCTGCTAACCTTTCCACTCTGACAGAGGTAGTGTTTTATCTACACAGCTCTTCCTGTTCCAACTAGTAAAGCATTGTTACTTACTTACATTAAGACAAACGTCAGTGCTGAGGTTAAAGTTACCTCACAAGCATTCACAGATCAGTAGGACTTTGTGTAACTAAAACCTGAAGTCAGTCTAGAGAAACAGATATCCATTTGAGTCTGGATAAAGTTCTGACAATCCTCCAAAGTAAATAGATAAAACCCATGAAGGCAAAAGAATACAGAAAGTGGAGGCAGAAGGCAGCATAGTATATGACACTAACCAGTAGATGGTTGACATAGTGTATTCGTCTGTTTCTTTTCAAACCATGGTAGGCTACACTAAAAACCTAGCTGTCCCTTTTAACAAAAGGCTCATCAAACTGAGCAGGATGTTCTTTGGCTTCCTATTGCCTCTGCTACTGCTGCACTTTGAAAAAGGAGCTGTCCAGCAAGAAAATGAAATGGTAACAAAAATAAACAAATAAACATCAAAAGGAACCAGGAAAATCTTTAAGTTACCCACAGACACTATAAAGAGAAGACAAGTGAAGACAAGATTATTGTTTTTCCAGGAGAGGTATCTGTATCATGAACCTACCTGCTAAAGATGAACTGAATCTATCCTCTGTCTCCCACTCAGAACTCATATGAGTAATTTTTTCCACATTGACAACAGATATACCAGAGAATTTTTAGTCATGTCCGATCTTCTTTATTGTCCTAATGATGATGAACGGACCTGCAAGGTTAGTGACTCGCTATGGTACATCTGTGGACACAGAACAACAATTATGTTACTCATAGGGTTCTAATTGTTTGTTCATTGTTTTAAAAAAAGAAGCCTCACTATATGTTTATATTAAGGGACTGATCTACATCCATTAAAGTCAAGAAGCGGGGGATACATGTCACTACAGAGTGGACTTCTATATCTAAACTTCTGGCCATGAGCTCTCTTCATTGTCAATATAGAGAAGGCCAATAAACTCAAAAGACTTTAAGGTGTAATTCCCCTCATCCTAAAGTAGACAGCAGCTTTTGGTCAGATCAATCACACTTTAAACTCTATTGACTGTATTGGAGTTCACTATAATAGGATTGCTAGCTCAGACAAAAACTTATAGTGTGGGTATCAAAAGCTAGATAAGGTAATTTCCACCAGGGGATTTTATGTCATCTACAATGTGCACTGCCAGAAGCTTTGTTTGGGAAAAAGATGGCCACAAAAGATGAAGGAATGAGTCAAAGCAAAAGAAATATTGAGATAAGAAGTATATATCTTAATTGTTATCTGATGTTGAATATATTATTTTATTTGGATTGTCTTCTATTTTATCAGCCCTTCTTTGACAGGACTTTATGGCTAAGACATAAATCTGATGTCAGGGGAACATTTCTAAGATACAGGATGAAAGGCACAGCGATCAAAGTCAGAGATAGAGAAGAGACTGCAAGACCCTAAAGGCTTCCAGAGCATGTTAATACAGCTAAAACAGTATAGGCAGTACTGAAAATGAACATTAGTATAACCTCCTGTTGCTAAATCTCTTTTTTCAGCATTGACACTACAATCATTCCCTTCTCTTCATTTGATTAATCACAAAGGACAATATTTTTATGTCTGGAACCAGGCCATATTTTTACTGTATATTTTTATGATATTTACATGGGAGTTGGAATTAGATAAGATTGTCATTAGAGCTCCATTCCAGCATTCCATCAGATAAACAACAAATTATCTGGCTTGATTAAGTTCACCTTGACAAAGGGGTCAATGTCTGAGGGATCGTCTGCTGACAAATTCATATCCACAGACTTCAAGGGGAATATTTGTTAGTAATTAACTTCAACTTGCTTCTAGGATAGAAATTTAAGGGATTTACTTTAGCTATGTTTTTCAGATCAGACATCTCCATTTCATTGGCTTCTGAAAGAGGCAAGCATGCAGAAGGCACAATGCTACTGCAGTGCTTTCCTTGGAATATGAACTGTGATTTTGGGACTGTTAAACAACCAGTTGTATGGATCCCTCCAACCTCTTGCACAATCAGTCTAAAATAATACTCACTCACTCTTACGGGAAAAAAGATAAATAAACAGTCAGGGAATTCCAAATATATATCCATCATGTACCTGAAATAGGTTGGATAATTCCCCTGAATCTCATTACATTAATTTAACTAAACAGTAACAAGATTTACTCATAGTTCACCAGATCTTAATATGGTAAAAAAGAGTTATGGGTTCCACTTTCAGTAGAGAGGCAGAAAGATAATTCACATGCATATGCATACGTAAACACATACCCTCACACTTACATAGAATTTTTTTCCTTAGAAAATACTTTATTTATACTGAGGGTAAGCACCTGAGCCATACTATAAAAGCATAGTTAGGGATTTCCAAGTTCCTTTGAAAGGTCACAGTATTTTCTGATTGTCTGCACTAGAGGGAATATTCATCCTTAAGAATGAGAGGAAACCAGGAAACTGTTTTGAGGGTGGCTTAGTCTCAAATTCCATGCAGCTAAAAAAATGCATTGATTATAAAATTACATGTATTCTGACAGCAAGAAACCTGACTTCCTTTCTGTGATGATTTCTCAGCCCACAAGCAGTTTCCTTAGCAAAAACAGTATAACACAGAACTCCATTCTATCAGAACAGACCATGGAATAACTTTACAGTTGGAGCCACGGTGCTGTACATTGGCAGCTGATGGCTCTCACCATCCTGCAGGAGGCATTCAGCACCTTCCGAGATTGGATTGTTAGCAGTTTAACTTCCATGTAAGAACCAACCAACCATTTGCAACTAGCAGAAAAAGCAAATATATTTATTAATTTTTTATTTAAGCTGACAACTGGAGCCTAGCTGGATCTTAAGTCATTCTTATATCTGCTTTCATTGCTGGCCTGAAAGAGATTCAAGAAGCTCAAATTAAATGACCAAAATTAGAGGAACTCATTGGATCAGACAGGATTAACAAGGCCTAGGACCCATTCGACTTCCATTATTGCCTAGTACCTTGACCCACATAGTGAGCCTAGAGGATGGTTTCAAAGCTTTGTAAAGATCTGGCTTCTGTATCATTCCTGGATTGTTTCCAGAAACAAATATTAGCAGCTCACCATGATCTTTCCTCTTGGCAATATTCAGCTAAATGACTGTCTGGTCTCAGCTTCACTGACATAAATCCAAGGCAATGTCACTAAACTCAGAGGCGGAAATTCAGTTCTGTTTCTTCAGCTCTGTCGACTTCAGGGGACTTGTATCTATAAATCAGGGCACAGACCAGGCACTCCTCACTCTTTTCAGATTTACACTAGGATCACTGAATTCAAATTTAGTCCTTAGTCATGTCACCACTTGAAAACCATCCTAGCCAGAGAAATTAGATCAGGTTGTTGGTATTGCTTCAGGTCATTGTCCTTTCTTGATAAACCTTTTCTTCATATCAGTAACATATTATTCTTTCTAATGTGTGGACTGTTAAAGGTATTAAATCAGAAGTCAATATAAAGGATAACTTTGGGCAAAGTATAGAAGATTGAGAAATATAAAATTCTCGGGATAAAAACTAAAAGGAGAAGGGTTTAACATAGTTGACATCTAAGTAAGTACATAAGAAAATACCTTGTTCAGTCAAGGTCTCTGCATCAAAAACTGTGGCTATAATGATTCCAATACATATAGAAAACACAAACAAGTGTTAGCCAGGGGAACCTGCAGATAGCATATCTGAAGGGAGAAGCAATGTAGAAGTAATAGTGTCTGTAAATTCAGTGCCAAATTTCACACAGATTTCAGGGCAAGCATGTCTTCTATCCCACCCTTGATGATAATAGATTGTCCAGAACTTAAATTTTCATTATGTCCTCCAACATGGTAATGACAACATCTAAAGGTTTTTAATATTCTTGTTTAAGGTTGCACAAACGAATAATAACTTTCTGGATTTCAGAGAAGTAGCAGCTAGTTTTACCAATTTCAGATAATCTTTTTCCATCACACAGAAAAAGTGTCACAAATCAATTTATGTGTTAAAAGTGGGTGAATATGTACACCAAGCAACAAGGAAATCCACTGTATTATTCCCTTTACTTTGCTGTGAGTGAGCCTCAGGAAGCCACCCACTCTGCTGTAAAGGCTTTTGTGAGAACCACACAGCTCATCACATCAGAGGGAAAACCCATTTTTGTGAGATGGGTTTTGCTACTGCAGTTCATCTGCCTGCATGTTTGATCTGTTACTCTGCTTAATTTTCCTGTCATGGTCTTGCCAGGAATGTATTTGTACTGTTCAGAAATTGATCTCTCCTGGCCTTTTAGAAACATGTGACTCACTTCCTTTCCACGGTGACATCGCTTATCAAAAGCGTAAGCAGAAATAAAGCAGTTATCTTGGATCATCAGTGATTTGCATATCTCTGTTAATCATTTAACCCTGAAAATTTATGACAAAATGTTCAAAATATTCATCAACTTAAGTGAGATTTGTTGCCTTTTCAACATCTTTGAAAATCAGGCCAATTTGGGGAACTGGAGTACTGACAGAAGAGCCTGAGTTTGGGTTCCAGTTCTTAAAGTTCTGACCTTCATTAATTTTATCAAGGAAAAAAAAAATCAGGAAAAAACAATAGCAGTGCATTTTGCCCAAGAACTATCTGTAGCCGTATCAGGTAATGAGAGACATTGTCAACTGGCCACTAAGCTGACCTAGTATAATTTCAGCTTAGCGGATTGGTATTTAATAGCTTTGATGATCACTTGCTGAAAGCTTGCCACATTGTCTGTGTGCCATGCTGTCCTGTACACAAGGACTACAAGAAACTACAAATTTCCTATGAGAGGCTCAGCTCTACAAATGTGATCTGTGATGCTCTGGTCCCAAGCAATGGTTACAGGCCTACATCCCTGCTGTGGACACAGAGACACGAGGAGACTCTGGACAAGTCCTTTGTATTAGAGGGAACAGAATAACATGACAGCAAGCGTGCTACTCTTCAGCTGCTGTTGATATCCTGATCAAGAAGCCTTCATGAAATCATTTCCTGTCCAACATTTCTACTATGCTCATGATCATAATATTTTTGTTTCCCCTTCCAAGCATAAGGGAATCCAGAGAAAAATAAAGTAGTGCAAAAACTCCTCAGGCTAATTTTTCCTAGGCACATTAGAGTGGAACAATTATGATATCATTTGGACTGGAAGCTGGGCCAAGAAAAATGTGTTTAGACCCAGGGATCCTCCTCACCTCATATTCCTGACATGGAAGACTTTGATCCAAGTACTCTGCATCTGTGTCCACATTGCTCTCCACAGGCAAAGGCAGCTCATTTCACCTCTTGCTGTGCTCCTGGTAGCTGACACGTGTGACCTGAGGTTTCCCCAAAGGGACAGAGAGGATGGAGTAAAGCTGCTCAGAACTGTGCTGCTCTGGCTTTGTTTTATCCACGGCTAATGCATGATGCAGCTTTGTAGGGCTTTTCTTGTTCTCTCCACCTTTTCCCCTGGGGTCCTTTGGTCATACCAATCATTTAAAAAGAGGATAAAGGCAGCTACACAAAGGCACAGGAAGGGAGGGCTAGTGTGCCTTCCAGCTACTTTGCCCAGTCGTAGATGATTTTCCCTAAGCAGTTCCTAGGCATGCTCCTCTAGGCATGGCGGAATACGCTTTGATTTTCCATCCTTTCTGAACTCATTATAATCTGAAGTTGATGACATTGGTACAAATTAACACCTGGTCTCTCTTTCTAAGGAAGAAAAAAACATACCAGGTGGACATTTAGAAAACTCAATTCCCATGATAAAGACAAGGATATTAAAAAGAGAGAGAGAGAAAGAAACACACAAGGATTACAGAGTGCAGCTCTCCCACAGAAGCAGACAGAGTGGCAGCCAGCCATTGTTCTGAAAGGCAGCATCAGCACCAAGAATCAGATGACTAAGCTCCCGTTAACGAATGAAATATTTTTACTATGCTGAAAAAATTCTGGCACTGCAGGAGGACTCAGCATAAAGGAAGCAATTTGAAGGGTCTTTCTGAAGGACACCAGCAGATACCCTTCTGCTACAAGAAATTCCAGTACCCTGAAGAGAAGCCATGGTTCTGGGTTTTAGCAAGGGTAAAAGGATACAGGTTTATGTTAGTTTGGACTAGAATACAACACATGTGAATAGCATTCTCTGCTAAATGCCATCAGTTTTGTTGTGAGAGACATGATGCAGTACTGGTCAGGGTTCAGGGTGGCTCTGAAAAGGCAGGAGAACCTGGGTATCCCTGAGTTTTGCATGTGAACAAATGGCTGCAGCATCCTGAAGTGCTACTCCCTGCCCAGAAGCTCATTGTCACCCCTCTGCTGAAAGCTGGGGACACTATGCAGAGCTGGAAGGGAACATGTTGTCTAGAGCTCAGCTGCTTCCATTCACAGTCTGGTAATTCAGCACAAACCCACTTCATCCTGGGGAGTGGTAAAATCTCAGAGGAAGATTCACCGGCACTGATATCCTCATTTGTCTTGTTATCACAGCTGCCTCCTGATATCCCATCCAGAGGTAATGTAGGTATATGCATTGCACTTATGTGTCAAGGATGTACCCAATACATTGGATTGCTGGCAGTGTGATCCTGTGCTAGGCAAAAAGAAGGCAATGATCAAATGAAGATCGTTGAGAGAGGGCATTCATAAATCAATGTTATATCTAACAACATCAGTACCATTTGACTATGCTGGAATTGTGAAAAGATGATTCCACTCATCTTTACAAAAATGAGAGATAGAAATATAAGGAAATTTAAAAGTGCAGATGTTCATATATAAAGTAATAAATACATACGTATATATATATATGTGTGTGTGTGTGTGTGTGTGTGTTGAAAAATTAAGGTTGTATACACTCTATGGCAAGAAAATGTTAGAAAAGGAGAAGGTTTTACAATGTAAACTGAGCTTTTAAATGGTCTTTTTTCTTCTGGAAAATAGCTTCTGAGCTAGAACCCCTTAATTAAAATACACAAAATCTCCCCCTTAATCTTACATATTTCAACTTGTGGGATAAAAAGTTTGCAATGTTACTACAATTCATTAGTTCTTAAAAAAAACTTACTGTGCTACATCCTCTGAGAACAAGAGTTATCAGGAATCTTTTTAAAATAAACCTTCCCTTCAATACAGCCGAGCATATGGACAGGTCAGGTATCAACTTGGGGCTCTGGAGGCAACAGCACAATTAGGACTGAGTCACTCACATAATTCCACCACACAGAGGCCTAATTCCATCCAAAAATCAAACTTAATCAGGACTGAGACTCCAGTCCAAGATTTGCTCTTGTACCTGCAAACCAGGATATCTGCTCTACTGATTTAATGAAATAATTTAAAATGATGTAAACAAAGTTGGAATCAGGTCTAGAGGTCAAAATTTGTGCTCGTTTTCTGGCTATTTTATTCCTTTTGATTCTGAAAACTAGGTAAGTCCCAACAGCATTAGATTTCTTGCATTAAATACCAAACCCAAAGTCCAAGGCTTCAGTGGGGACACGGCATCTACAAAGCGTTCATTAACTGTGCTGTGAAGCTTTGAAGCTCCGCTGTACAACTATTAGCTGATCCTATTTAACAAACAGTGCTGTAGGCCTATGTATTGTTTGTGACTGAGCAGGTGATGATTTTCTCTTCGCTGCCACCAGTCAAGGACTTTCCACTACCAGGAACCAGGCTCCAGCTCTGGGGTCAGAGGTCCAGGTTGTAACAGGGGAAAAGGGAAATGTTATCTCCATTGATTTCTAGTTCAAAGAGAACTTTTTGCTTTCACACTTCGAAAAACACAGGCTATCAGATCATCTCACAGCCAAGTTAATAGCGGGGTTTGTTTTATTTCATGGCTAATGAGATTGTTATGTTTAGTGCTTGTAGGAATAGAAAGTGCTCACACGGCAATTCCCTCTCTGTATCCTCTAAATTCCGTTCCAAATCTATAGTCTGCTAATACTGACGAGATTGTTTTCACTGACTCACAGACTTAAAAGCAAACTTTTAAGTCTGTTTTTTCCTAACAGATGAAAGTAGTTGTATACATGAGGTTACTGTGTAGTGACAAAAGGCAGCAAGTTATTTTGCTTACTCTCAAATAAGACGTCATATTTTAGAGACCAGGTCTAATGCACCAAATAGAACATATGCACCCTAGTTTGGGTTGTGAAACTCCATCTTCTGGTAATGGTCATTTGATGACCAGATGGTAAGGAGTGTCTATTTATGCAAAGATAAGGTCAGACCTCAGGATGTATTAAGCATGACACTTGTGATGCAAGAACAATAAGGTTTGAGTATACCTGTCAATGGCTTCACGGGAAGGGGAGCAAGAAGACAAACAGGATATAAACCAGGAGAAGTTAAGGGATTATTGCTCTGATTATAAACACTAGATTACAAGAGAGACTCATAGTAAATTCCAGTAAACAGAGGTAGATGATGGATGCTACAAGAAAATGATGACAAAACTGATTCTATAATATTTTAGGCATCTCTGAATTTTGTGGATTTCACTGTAAACCTGATCTCCAAAGGAAATTAATACACGTTATAGTCTTCAGTGAAGAACTTTCACATTTATTAGTGGTGGTTTTCTCTTCCATTCCTTGTAGACTGATCAATATGAAAGCTGTGCCACTGTCCTTGTGGAGTTCAGTGAAGGTAGGATGCATCAGTTGTAGACTTGCTACCAAAAGATTCCTGAATTTTCAGGAGTTGTCCAGCCCCAATGAAATCCACCCAGATGTGGCATCTGGTCCAACCTAAAAGAATCCTAAAAGGAACACCAATAATGGCTAGGGTACGTAATCACATTGGGAAACTGTTTGGAAAGAGACACTTTTTCTACTTGCTGTGTAAGTAGTCACAAGACTTGCATAAAAACACTAGCTAACGTGACTACATAAACCCTTTACTAGCAAAGGCAAATAAGATAAGGATTTTCTGTTCTGTTGTCATTGAGTCTTTGAAGCACTGACAATCTAGGCAAACCAAATTTCAGTTAACTTCCTGTTACAGATGAAATAAATATGCCTAGAAGGAAAACACATAAAGTTACTATGTTTTAACTGTAGGGGGGAAATCAGAGTGAGAAAGAAAAAGACCATTACACAAAACTCAAAAGGTTTTGTATTTTTTGGTGACTGTGATCTGGTAGCTACTTTCAGAGATTACAATTATTGCAAGGAAACTGTCTGTCTCGGAAAAGTAAGAGTATAAGGAGTAAAAGGCTAAAATTTTAAAGTGAAGCTAAGCCTTTGGCACTCACATCAGTGAATTACCAAGTAATACATGCCTCTGAAACCATGCTAGCCTGTATTGTGGCTGCTTATCTAGCTGAAATAGAGCACTGTTACTGTGCTTTTTTTTAACAGGAAGAATACCTTTTCATACCTAGAAGGCACCTCGTAAAATGACCAGGCAGGAAATTTAACAAGCCAAAGGAAATTTTTATTTTGCACAGCACATAATTAAGTTCTGGATGTGGAGCACAGTGCACAGGATGGGTTGAAAAGGGGTTTGGTACATGCGTAAAGGAGAGTTCCACTGTGGGTCAATAAGTATGATTATGTGGAGAAAGCTCCCAATATGCTGACTGCTGGAAGGGGGGATGCCAGGGAAGGGTCACCTTGCATAGAAACCATATTCCTTACATCTTTTCCTATTATGTCTTCCAGTGGCCAACATGAAGGTCATGACACTGGGCTAGGTGAAGTCTGTCTTGCATGCTTCAGCAGTTGAGCTGCTGCCTCATCTGCAGCTCCTTGTCTTGTTGTTCATGAAGACAATTTTGAAATGTCATGTCTCAGTTCAGGGCCTCCCTCTTCCTCTGCTCCTGCACTGATGTAGGCATAAGAGACATCCATTTCTCTGGTCCTCAGCTGCTATCTAGTCCATGTGGTTAAGTGTGTCAATTCATCATAGCTGTTAACTTCACAGTATATCTATAGGATGGTCTTAGCTGCAGCTTCTCAGGGTAACAGCTTTCCTCCTAATGACAGAGAAACAGAGAGAAAATACATGGAAAAAGCAGAAAAGGAACGGGGTAAAACCTGAGAAGTAGAGAACTGAGGGAGGTGTAATGGAGAGTTATGTAGGAAGCAGGTCGATATTTTTCTCCTCAAATAGATATTCTAAAAGCCACTGCTTTGATGAACTTGTCATATGCATATTTATCAGAAGTCACCAACTCCTATAAAGAGTGTCAACCTCGAGTTTTGTCCAGGCCCTCTCTAAGTGGAAAAACCTGCCTCTTTTTTCTTATTCACTTGTTTAAAAAAAGATCATCCACTGCCACTTCCAAGCATACACTTTTACAGTTTCAGAACAAACCATGTTTGTGTATGAGTCAGAAGCTAATAAATATCCTGCTTTTTATGTACTTGTAAGCTTCCCTGGGCCCTCTGCATCACAAAGCTCACAATGTGTTGGTTTAAGATTGAACTGGAAAGGTAAGTTGGTACCCTCTCACAAAAACACATTGCAACAGAGAGGTGCAAATAAATAATTGAAAACTTCTGTTTGCTGCGAAATACAGAGGAAATATTTAGTATTTTGCATTCTTTTAATGGAGCTAAGAGAGTCACAGAGGATGCAAATTGAAGCTTTTATTTCAAGCTGCACAGGGTCCAAGTTAAACCGTCCTACCTGTGTTTTTCCCCTGCTCCTTGACCTCAGGTCAAGTGTGGATGGCTGATAAAACTGTTGTTTGATACCTCAGTCTTGAACTCAGACAAAATGATGCTGGTGTGCAACAAAAGTGCTTAGTAGAAGGCAAAGAGTGTCAGCACCAGAGACTTTATGCCTCCCCTTCATGCTTCCAGATATGAAACCCCTTCAGCTGCATCCAAAAGAGATGGGGAAAAGGAAGATAAAGAAGAGAGGCTAGAGAAATTGCCTTTATCTTCATTCTCATTCTTCAGGGGAATAGCTTATCTTTGGCTTTCCTAAGAGACCTTTCTCTTCTGAAAGAAGAGAAAGAAAGATAGTAAAAACTTCCCTTTTCCCTCACTGTGAACCTACTGCAGTTTTGCTTCCCCAAAGGACATGGAAATATTAAGCCTAAAAGTAATGTAACATATCTTCCATTCTCTCCTACACACTTTTCCATTCTATTGTTCACTCCTTGGGGACTTCTGATCCATCACAGTATCTGAATGATCTTGAATCTGTGACATACAAGCTTAAAAATTGTGATGCCATGCTAGATTTCACAAATATTTGTGCCACTGACTTGATTACCTGCCCTACATATTTAATTTATGCTTTTGTGAAGTGGTAAGAGTGATTCAGGCAACTTGACTCAAGTCTCATCTGCACTATCTTTGTGTCATAATCTCCCATATGTTTCCTCCATCCCGGTGGTCTAAAATCCACTGTGATACTTGACAGCTGTCAGCAAGGAAGAACATGTTGAGAAATAATGTGCATGAATGGAACCACAATCTGTTACTCATACACCTTAGTCTTCCTTATTTAGTGTTTCTCCTTTTTTAAAGCCACTTCTTCCATTTTTCCTACATTTCCAATTCCCATTGCTGAATGGGCTTAGATCTTTCAGCATCCCTCCCCTGAATAATCTACCATTTTGATTCTCCTTATATTCTTTACTTGACAATTCAAGTAAAGATAAATTCAAGCAGGATGAGCCACTGTGCACTCTGCCTCATGAAGGATTTCAGACCAAGCTGACCCCTGGGAAGCTTTTCATGCAAGACAGTTGGGAAGAGTCAATTTGGGCTTTGCTTTTAGAACCCTAGGTTTCAGATGTGGCTTTGACAGCTGCTATAACCTACTTGCTGTA
>NW_010337950.1:42174-52473 GCF_000700745.2 Antrostomus carolinensis
TAACGAATTTACTGTTGATGTCAGTGAGCTCCCCTAGATTTATAAAATTTCAGAGCTCTCCTCCAGTGAGGAGATTCTCCATGTGGGTCTTGCAGTCAATTAGTCCTTTCTAACGGAGCAGTTCCAGGTGAGAATCTCTCTTTATAAATATTCTATCCTCATTAATTTTCACAAATCTCAAATTATGAGGCTAGGCTAATAAAAATGCTTTATGATGTACACAAGGAAGCACTATGTCCCACCTCTCCTTCCCTGAAGGTATTTTCCTCACTTCACCACTCCTTTCCTGCTCTCCCTTTCTTTTCTTTGCGTCTAGTCCTGAGAGATAGGAACCCACTGCTTATTGTGTAGCATCCTGATTTCCTGCAAAAAACCTTGTTTCTGTTTTCATTGATGCTACTTTGCTGTGGTAAGTTTTTCTTCAGCTGCAGCTTGTGAGCTATGAATGCTTTTTAACCAAGTGCAGAGTTCATACTTTCCCTTGATTTACTGGTAGTAAAATATTGTCTGATCAGATGTCTTAGCACAATGCTATTCTCATCTAAGGATGACATTTTTACCTTTCAAAGAAAAACAGAGCTTCACTTGAAGATAAAAAGGCAGAGAGACGAAGAATGTAAACAGAGTTCAGATTGTCTTTTCACAGTTAAAGATGAAAAAAATACCCCAAACTATTTTAAACAGAGGCTCTATATAAGGAAGTCTGTAAAACCACTTCCCATTTCATAGGAGAGGATATGCTAAAGCAATGATACAGCTTGGTACAAATAAAAAAGATAATTTCAACTTTATTTAAATGTTACAAGGACATTTAAAGACATCTCAGGACATAAATCCGATTTTGATTACATTCTTGAGCATTGCTTTAATGTTCATCTTTTTTCTGGGTAAAAGGGGAAATTAGGAGAATAGTCAAAACTTGTGGTTTGTAAAAAATTATGAGCATCCTGTAAGCAGGTCTGGAAATTAAAACCTTACATTTCTTCCCCATGCAAGCCTAGAGAAGGAAGCCAGCATGTAATCTCGTCTTTGCTTTACTGGAACCCTTTTATCACTCATGGCTGACCTAGAAGATGAGAGGTAATTTAAACTCTAATTGTCTCAATAAGAGCCAAGCAAAGAAAACAAAACTATATTAAAACAAACAGTCTGCAGCCACTGAATCTATCCTCTGTCAGACTTACCACCCTGGGGACACTGATGGATGGGTCAGAATTCAAATATTGTAGGCTGGGATCACTGCTGAGAACAGCCCCTGCTGGCTGCTAAACAGATGGGCACCCTCACATCTACACAGCCGTGCACATATCCTCAACTGATGGAAATCAGCACTTCTCTGCAGGAGTCAATAAAGAGGTATCAATAGTCAACAGCTGGGAATCTGGCCTATACGATTTTCAATTTGGGTTAAGCTCAGGATTCACAAGTGTTGAATCCAAGAACAAGGCATGAGAGGTCCCTCAGGACTACACCATTTGTAAGTGCCAGTAAAAACCACACAAGTGTCAAGTAAACCCTCACCAACGCAGACTTTCATGTCTTGCATACATGCAAGGTTCACAAGAGAAAAGACAACTTGAGAGAGCAGTAAGAATTTAATTAGGAGTGCAATCCTATAGGCATCTTGTTCTTAAACAAGTTATGTTAGATGGATGAGTAATGATTCTAAAAGCCAGTAGCTGGTGTCCCACAGGGAGAAAAGCGGGAATTTTGTACTGCTGGGGAAAAAAACCCATCTGTTTTCCATTAAGGAATGGTTCTGCGATGTGCCACAAAGAACTGTGCATGGTTTAGTTCATCCTTCTGTACTGGTTTTAATTCTGCTCCTACAATGAAAAGTCTCTAAAAATCATTGTGTTAAGAGAGTAAGGGGAAGGAGTGACAGAAGACTCAAGGAAAAAGAATGTATACACAAATCACACTCTCTTCCTAAATCTTATAGTCCTGGTCCACATAGTGGGAAGAATAATTCAAGTCAGGGAAAATCCCAAATACCTTATATACTTCGTTAAAATAAACCAGCCTTTTCATTTTTCCTCAATGCCAAAATACAAACTAAATGTAAAAAACTACTCTTCCATGCCCTAGAATATAATAGTAGATGCCTTGCTAAGCTCTGTCAACTCCTGACAGTCAGAATGGGTAGCATCTATCCACACGCATAATGCTGATCAATTAAGTCAGTCCTGGAAGTAAGAGTTGGACATTTTAAAGTGTTATTCCTTGTTAACATACAGACAATACAGACGCAATAAATTTCCCAAATATTCCAAAATTTTCAAAAATAGTCCACATAAATGTATGTAAGGCTCAGACACAGTGGGAGTCCTTTGCCTGTGCATCCCTGCTCTATGGTCTCATTTGACTTCAAAATAGTTCAATTATTTCAGGGGAAGCCATGAAGCTGTTTCTCCTAGGTGTGCAATGCAATAACTGCAGGGCACTACATACACACCATGGCTCAAGCAGTGCAGATTCAAGTGACATTTTCAAAGGTATCTAAAACACGAGTTGGAGTTTAGAATCCAGATCCCCTAGGTAAATTTTGATCATCTGTCTCTGGGTGTGGGATTATTCCAGCCTGTACCCAAGGGCACAAAGGGGGAAAGACTCCTTGAAAAATATCTTCTCCAACCTTGTGTGAGGCTGGGCACAATTCACTTCTAAATTATCTAAGGAAAGCAGTTCTGATCTGAGGAGAGAAAAGGACATTTGCCAGAGAAGTTTTTTCAGAACATAGTTATACAATAGCAACTAGAAAGGTCATCATAGGGCATCGACTAGTGTTTGTTCCTGTGCCTTTCACTGAGCAAGCTTAAAATAAGGTTGGTTTCATATAAGTAGTAACTCAGCCAATTAAAAAAGAAAACTAAGAAGAACCTTGTTCACTGCCACCTTATAATGTGGAAGAACTAATGCAGAGATCTTATTGCAGCTCAGTGATAGCATCTTTGCTCCTTATGAAGCCAGCCAGCCAGTAGAAACAACTGCCAAAAATAAGTCCTGTCTCTCCTAGGCAAGGACACAACAACCCAACTAGGACAATGGAGGCAGGCTGGAGAGTCTGAAAAGTGAAAGGAAGAGAGCAATAATCAAAACAAGTTTGTTTTGTTCTCACCACTGGGTGTGTCCTCATTTTGAGTGAGGAAGTAACTTAGTTTTAAAATCCCGATCAGCTGAAAAACCTCAGCTTTACCGTAACTGAAGTTCAGTTTTTCACATCCTTTTGCTCTTCCCTTACACCCTGCTGCATTTTCATTATTGACCAGCAGTCTCACTTCAGTGCTGGTCAAACTAGTTAATTTCATGACCAAGGCCATCTTCCTTGTGAAACAACTGCTGTAAAAAAGCTGTTTCTGCATATGTGCCCACACATGTTCTCTTCCCATTACTCCTCAAACACCAAATGTGGAGAAACATGAAGCAGAAGCTTGCTCTGGGAATTTTGAGAGGCAAAGGAGCCTTGTAAAACAAGCCAGGAAAGTGTATTATTACAAAGGATAAAAAAAAAAAATAAAAAAAAAAAATGGCCATAGAGTCCTCTGTCCTCATTTCCAGAGCTTTTTTATCCAGCCCAAGAACCACAGTTGCTATGCTGATTTTTCTTCAAATACCTCTCACTTCATAGACAGCCACCGTTTTGCCTTGAACCTGCCACAGGAGAAGTTCATGTCAAGATACACAAGTCTTGATGGAGCCCATGATAATGATTCAAAAATTGTCTAAAATAAAAGGAAAATCAAAGTATGAAGTCTTTTACCCAGTTATTTCCTCCCAAGGATTTTTGGAAACTGACTACTAGCAGGTTAAAGAGAGGAAATAT
Source organism: Antrostomus carolinensis (assembly GCF_000700745.2). Taxonomy (NCBI): domain Eukaryota; kingdom Metazoa; phylum Chordata; class Aves; order Caprimulgiformes; family Caprimulgidae; genus Antrostomus; species Antrostomus carolinensis. The sequence continues at coordinate 45,998 of NW_010337950.1, forward strand.
CATCATTTATTGCTGGTGTAAAGCTTTACTCCATCAATCTCAACTTGAAAACAGGGGACACAAACTGGAGGAAGAGAGTTTGACCTGTTTGCTAATGTAAAGAAATGTTGAGAAATTATGTTGAATTGTTAGAACCTTGGCAAATTATTTTGGCATGTGGGATCCTGTAGAACTTGGCCCTTCAATCTGTCAAAATTTTGAATTAAATTAAAATGTCCAAAGGAGACTTCTGGGGGCTGTTTTCATGTGGGACCCTGGAGAACTTTGTGACCAGTCAAAAAAAATCATTGTTTTCCAATGGCATGTGTACGGAAACTGCATCCAGTAGTTGCAGTTTTCATCTTCTACAGTGTCTCCTCACCTTTCTGCTGCTGATAGCTGCCAGAACTAAGGTGGCATATTATGAATTTGTGCATACAGCTATGAGGCCTTTTTTTCCCTCTACTTTCCCTGGATGAAAAAATAAATCACTATGCTGAGATGTAATATCTTGTACAGTCCATTGCTGAACAGTGGATGTGGAAAGTGCTACTCCTGAAAACAGGACCACATCATACAACAGCTGTACGTGCAACGCCAAGGGCAGTACCAAACCCAGAAACCCTACAGATGTGAAGCACCTGACACATAAACAGTCACCTGGGGCTTTACTCACTCCTGGATGCTTTTTTAGGCAGCCCTTGAGATACTGCAAGTTTCGCTGAGGTGGAAGAAATTATGGCAGTAATAGGTTAATGAGAGCTAACTGGTTAAAAATAAAACCATGTAGTTTGCACAGGTGCTCTGTCTTAAAACAGGATGTGGGGTAAGCTGTGAACATCATCAGAAATGGCTCTTTCTTTGGGTGGTGCCAAGAATATAGAGTCTTTAGTGACTTGTCTATTTAACCTGTGTGGTTTCCTGAAGACTGTGCTTTTCTGTGACTTCTCAGAATAGTGTGCAGGTTATAGGACAGTTTTGTTAATGAACATGGGAATGTCCCCTGTTTAAACTATACAGATAACGAGCAGGGGCTAAAACACACCAAGACAGAGTCCTACTCTGATTGACACTTCCAGAACTTAGTAGCATTTATTTCTTGACAGTAGTGCTGGTCTACAGGTTGGATATATTTCCAAACCCAATTTTCTCTCTCATTTAGGGTTTCATAACTTTAGCTCTCTATTTTTTCACTATGAATTGGAGATCAAACATAATTCCTTCTCCCTCAACTCAGGCACTGCACTATCTCTAACAAGACTGCGGTAATAATTTAGAAGAAAAGAAAATCCATTACGACCCTTACATTCACAAGATCATTCACTGTTACCAGGCAGGAGCAGTCTCTGAATGACAAAGTTTATTATTTTGTTTTACTAGTGTATTTGTTTTAAAATTATTTAGCTGTTGTACAGCAAACACTGCTATAAAATGCAACCCACTGAGACTTTGGTGTTCTACAGCAGGGAGTGAAGCCAAACATATCAGCCCTGAGCTATCTACTTTTTCAGTACTTAAATTGAGCTCAGTGGAGCAAAGTCCCTTCTAAAGCATCTGAACCATCATGTCTCTGACCTGAAAGGAATATTTAATAGTAACAACAACAACCTTTGTATTACTGTTACTGAGAACAGATAGACAAGTGGGTACCAGGGCTGTGAAAGTTCATCCTTCGTCATTTTATCCCCTCACCTCCTTTATATCTGGAAGATATAATGAACATAACTGATAACTCAAACATTTATCAGACTGTATAGTGTGATCTTTTTCCTATTCATGATGGTTAGACATCTCTATTTCATCACATGCACAGATATATTGTGCTATCCCTGTGCTGCAGGCTGCCTGTGGAGTTTCGCCACTGACATTTAAGCTCAGAGAAAATACATTGCAATGTCAGATTTTAAGGAGATAGCTGCTAAAGTTTGTATTGCTACTTCTTATCTTTCACACATTTTACTCTAATTCCTAGTGTGAATACAATGCCCAGCAAAATATATAGTTTTGGTAGCTGGGAATCTCTGGGATTGTCTGGTCTCAATGGGTTCATAGTTTTGAAGAACTAGATAACAATGTGGGTTGCAAGATAAGCAACTTTCTCCCCACGCATGGAAAAGGTGTGTCACTCAGCAGCTTCTCAGCTATCTATGCAGAAAAAAATGCATGTCTCACTTTTGATCATCACAGCCCTCTAATACTACTCACATGCAAAACCAGGAGTTTGTAAACTACTTGGTAAACAACACAGTGGTTTAACCAGGTAGATCCAAGAGAATTGTTTTGTTTGTTGTTTGCCCTCAAGGTAAACAGTATTACTAGTAGCAACGCTGTGGAAATTCAATACATTGACAGAACAATTTTCACTGTGAAGTACTTTATGACCTAGAAATCTGGCTGTGGAGAGTCTGATGTGTCATTACCCAGGTTTCTGCCAGGAGTGTGGACCGCCAGGGATGCGGCCGGTCTGAAGGGAAACGTTTCTATCAGTGACTAATAAGGAGGCTTCAGAGCAGCAAATTCCACACTTTGCCCAGCTACTTTCCCAGACACCAGAAATGCCAGAATTTTCTTGCAGACGGTGTTGAGGTACTTTTAATGATCATAACTGTGAAGGCTTTGGGCTTCTATTTCAGAGAAGGCATGACACCTTTGAAACAACCCCCTTCCACATCCAGATAAGGTCCTGGGTCTGAGGAAGGATGAGATGTATTTTATCACTGACATTGCTTCCAGTGACACTTGCACAGCCTCCATCTGCTGTTGTCACCTAGAACCAACCTCCATCTTTTCAGTTCAAATGAAGTGCAGTGTCTCGAAGCAGTGCATCAATTCAGGGAAGGGAGTGTATGAAATTTTCTCAGTGTTTGCATGAGGAACATTTAAAGACTGACTCACAGCTCTCAGAAATCAATGGAGATCTCAGTGGGACTGGACTGAGCCATAAGCAAGGAGAAGCCCTTCATATGGTAGACTTTTCTTAATTCTTATTGGCTAGTGCTCATTTATTTTTAAATGGAAACAGCTATCAGCACTTGGCTATTTACGCAGTTCTTGTATCAACAAATATTTTCCCCAAAGTGTTGCAGTAATTAACATATAAATAAACCATGTCTTTTCAAAGCTGATGACATATGTTGACAAGTGTTTGCTAACACAAAGCTTACGCAGCAAATACAGGGAGATTCCATTTCTTCATCTTTTCAGGCAGACTGTTGTTAAGGCAGGTCATTAGCAAGTTGTAGAACCTCCAGTTATGATCCATATGGCAGGAACTAACAGCTATCAAACACATCCATCTCACCAGCCTAACCAGTGTATTTGCAAGGATTTTCAAGAATGCAGGTTACAAGGTGCAGGAAACTGATACAGAGATGCATCCACAGCTGATGTAATTTGGCATGGTTAGAATCATAAAATCATAGAATCATTTTGTTTGGAGAAGACCTTTAAGATCATGAACTCCAACTGTAAACCAAACACTGTCGAGTCTGTCACTAAACCATGTCCCTAAGCACCACAACTACACATCTTTTAAATACCTCCAGGGATGGTGACTCCACCACTTCCCTCGGTAGCCTGTTCCAGTGCTTGACAACCTTTTCAGTGAAGAAACTTTTCCTTATATCCAAACAAAACCTCCCTTGGTACAACCTGAGGCTGTTGCCTTTTGTTCTGTCACTTATCACTTGGGAAAAGAGACCAACACTTACCTCACTACAACCTCCTTTCAGGTAGCTGTAGAGAGCAACAAGGCCTCCCCTCAGCCTCCTTTTCTCCAGAATAAACAACCCCATCAGCAGGATCAATCAAGTGGACTCATTTCTTGGCATTGATTATCTTCTTTTCTCCCGTTTAACTTCAGAGGGTTTAATCCTCAATTCAGTTTTAACATGGAGATCTACATCTGTAGATCATGTCACTGAGTTGAGAGCTAGAGGTGTCCTATATATAGAACTCTAAATCATTCCCATAAAAAAACACTCCTTTGTATAAAATATTACAGAATTCAGCCTTTTACATGTGAAAATATTTAATAAAATAAGCTAAAATAATAGAGTAGTAGCTTACACTAGATGGACAGATTTCTGCTGTCCTTCTATGGTAACAGACAGGGAAAAGAGCACTTGATTTGCAGATCTTACAATGGAGATGTGGGCAACCCTGTAGTGGATTTAAATAATTAATTACCTATTGGTGGACGCCAATAGGCAAACAGAATTCAGCCCTGTTTATGAATTGTGTCTAATGTTTCTTCATACAGAGCATTTGAGTTGGTTTGACAACACAGACCAGAACCCACTATTTTTGCCTGACAAGAAATGCACTCACCCCTTGGTTACAGGGACAGCCTTTCTCATTCCCACTTTGCCTCTGGCCCTTTGAATCTTGCCTTTTTTTTTTTTTTTTTCCCTGCATGCTGGTACTTGTGCAGGGATGGTGAGTAGGAATATCCTGGTGCTTAGGATCTGATCCCAAAAATGTCAGGCTGAAGAAAGCTGAATCCAGATCTCCCTGTGTCTGAGCACTGAACTACATAAAAGGCAGCCATGCCCCCTCAACACACAGCAGCTGCTTTTTAAAAGGAGAAAGTGAATCATTTCCTCAGAACTCAGCCTGATAACTTTGGAGTACATGTTTAGGAAACAGATTTGGGCTGTGAATCACAAAATATCAGAGATGGAAAGTCTGAGCTGCAGAGGTAATGTTTCAGACTTGTGTCTCAAGTGTGTCCTATAGAAACAGCTCATTTAGGAGCTCCTCTGTCATGTGTTGTGATTTCTGTCTTTACAAACACAGATCCCTCAAACTGCTGCACGCAGGATGTGGACTGGTACCATCTGAGGACCTCCTGGTAGCTTTAAAAGTGAAACCTTAAGGTCAGTACCAGGTACTGCAGAGGATATACATCAGTTTAGGTTTCAGAAAAATGGTCTCAGAGGAGCATTGTGGCACAGCCAACTGCAGGGAGAAATAAGTGTTACTGACTGACAGACTTGTCATGCAGCCAGGTATAATAAGGTTCTAGCTGCTTGTGGAAGTAATGTTTTGTGAATGTTTATTTCTTTTCCCTTGCTCTAAATTTTGATGTTCTAGGGAATATTTGGGATGACACAATGCTTTAGAAAACTATCTTTCCTGAATGATAGAATGGATTCAATTGACAGACCAAATAAACAAATACTGAGAGCAAGTAAAAACCTAAATAGGCAAGACAGAAAAGTGGTGGGAGGCAGAACAGAGGGACAAGGGAGGGAAATTGAATGCCAAGGTTACAGAGCAAGACAGTAGCTAAGCCAGAAATAGAATTCCATGCTGTAACAGCAAAGGACTGGCTTGCTTAGGTATTTTTTTAAGGTTCAACAAGTTACATCCTGTTTATTAAGCTTAAACAGATTCCATTTTTATTTGTTCAGCTGACTGCAATAACAATTGTAAATATGACTCAAGTTTCTCTTCAGATCTTAAAGGTTTCTCTGTCCCAGCTTATTCTAAATTATACAGTGGAAGCAGTGTTTTTACAATGAGAAAGCAGCCAACAAGAGGTCCCATTCTGCTGTCTCTGAGCCAGCAAAAATCCCCTAGATGTGTGTACAGATCCACTGGCTTCAGTGCACACACTGGACAGTTTGCTGTGGGAGATGGTGCCACCACATCTTCCCAAACTAAGTGGGCAAAACTTGTGAGAATTTGGGCTTTTAAGCAATAAGTTCAAATATAGTTTATTTCAAATCTTTTGATGGTCTGACTAATACTGTGATCCATCAGGCAGGTATCTCTTTCACTTGAGCAAGGAACCAAAGAAAGAAGAGGGAGCTGCATCTGAGGATACTTCTGATGATCGAGCTCTTGAATCTTGTTTCTTCAAAGAACAGAATTAAATCTTCCTTTGAGAAATTTGTGTATTACTCTTAAAAACAAAGAAACAAACAAAACCAACAACAAACAAACAAACAAATCAAACAGGATCTGAAAAGGGTAATAGATAAAAACTGGTTATCAATCTTCACTGAAGCTTTAAAATTATATTTTTTTAGGTATTATAGATAGAGTGGGACCAAGATCTACCCAGTCTTTCTTTTGTAATAAAATATGAAGATATGTGACTCAGTTTACTCTGATTATGAGTGGAATTTTTTATTCTTCTTGTAGTAGCTGTTTTGAGTTCATGTTTTGCCTGATACTACCTCCTGGCTTCACAGATTCAGCTTTGCCTGCATTGCTTTAGGTGTTGTCTTTCTTTTTAGAAGTTTCAACTGAAACAATAAATCGAAATAGCCGTAAATTATGGGGAAATTTGGATTTAGATCTGAACTTGATGCCACGGAAGCATCTTTTGATGATGGGCACACATACTGGCTTTCCTTCATCCAAAAAATCCTTGCAGTTTTGTAAGTATTGTGACACCAAGGTCTCAAGGAATAATTTTTTATATTGTTTCAGTGGAACATAGAGGTTTTTCAGTATATGTGAAAAATATCGTATTGCTTCCATTTAAC
>NW_010337950.1:52501-85613 GCF_000700745.2 Antrostomus carolinensis
CTCCCACGTTAGAAAATGTACCGTATAATCTCTCTTCATCTCATCTTCTCCATCAATCAACTGGGAATAATAGCATCTGATTTAGGAGTACTATGGACTTTAATTAATGTGTGTACAGCGTGTTGAGATCCCTGAAGAATAAGATGCTTTAGAACATCAAAGAATAAACAATGGCATTCTTTGTCTTATGTCCTGGAGTCAAGATACTTTAAGCTCCAGACCTATAAGGGTTACAGAGGGAATCCCTTTGCAGCACTAAGTAAAATCAAAATGTGCCTCTGCCAACAAAGTAATATAAAAGAAATTCACAAGCACATATTTCCTATATTCTCAGTCTGAGAAAAGATTTCTGCATGTTTTCCCACTCCCTGTCCTATCTCTAATCCTACTGCTGCTGAAATGTTTAGCTCTGGACTACAACAGAGAGATCCTCATTAGCTCCTTAATGCCAAGGAATGATGTTTGAGGTTCTCACACTAATGTCACCAGCACAGGCAATATTTATCTGATAAATCTCAGCTGTTCTCTGGATGACCCGGAGGACTGCCCATAGTCCTTACAGATTATACCCTTGTAGTAGAGCCAGTGCAACCAGCTTTGAGGCTGAGCAGTCACACTGCAGTGTCCTGCCAAGTTACAGGGCAGTCACTAGTGCTGACCTCTATTCTCACCCTGCTGGTCCTTCATGCTGCAGTGAGATCATTCCTAGTGAAGGAAAAGTTTGGCTCTGACCCTGTTGAAGGTTTAGAAAGTTACTGGAAGATCATAAACACTTCTGATAATTGTACCCTTACACTTACTAGAAAGTGGGAAAGTTACCCTCTTGAAATGACAGGTAACCTGAAGTAATTATTTCCTTCTTCTACTCACCCATCCCTATCTCCCTAAACAGAAATGTAAGATAAAATGCCATTTAACTCAGGAAAGCATTTCTTCTTTGAGAAATGGGAAGTAGGCAGAAAGCCCAAGTGAGAATCCTTATTGATTCTACAATTAAAGTAAACCCTTGGATGAGGTAGCATACATACACAGAAACAAAACCAGAGTGTGTATATACACTTATCACTGCATCCATAGACACAAACTGCCGGAGTGTTCAAGAGCTTTGTATTTTTCCCATACAAATTCTCGATTATAAGCAGCTTTTCTCGTGTAGTGATCCCACTGCTAGAGACCCTGAGCTTGTGCAGCTCAGAAATGCCAAGTATGATGTGTCCAGAAAACCCAGAAGGGGAAATGAATATACAGCCCAGTTTTGGAGTAGAGGCTTCTTGGGGGGCTATCTACTGTTGATAGCTGAGATAATGGTCCATTAAATAACAAGGATGCTTGTTTTCCTTGTGAAAGAGCATAATGGAAATTAACTTAATGCCCTGAAAGATTCCAATTTAATTTATTTCTAAATAATTTAGGGACAATTTCTAGTGATCTTTTAAGTTGAGTAAGTTCATTCAGAGGCCAAAGACTCGGAATCTCCAAAATTTTCCTTGCATCTCCGTCATTTGTGAACAACATATCATGACTAGTATTGATAAACAAAGCTACATTTCTCAAATCCTGTGAATATTGACTAGGATGCCTTATAATTTTCAAGGTTTCCAGAACTTAATTCAGTCCTTTTTATAACTTCTCAAATGCTTAAGAGAAATCACATGGTTTTTTTTAGAGCCACGAAGATGATTAAGGGAGTGGAGCATCTCCCTTATGAGGAAAGACTGAGGGAGCTGGGTCTCTTTAGCTTGGAAAAGAGGAGACTGAGGGGAGACCTAATTAATGTTTACAACTATGTTAAGGGAAAATGTCATGAGGATGGAGCCAGATTCTTCTCAGTGATGCCCAACGATAGGACAAGGAGCAATGGGTGTAGCTGGAACACAGGAGGTTCCGCTTAAACTTGAGAAAAAACTACTTTAGGGTGAGGGTGACAGAGCACTGGAACAGGCTGCCCAGGGAGGTTGTGGAGTCTCCTTCTCTGGAGACATTCAAGACCCGCCTGGATGCCTTCCTGTGTGATCTCGTTTAGGTTCCTGCTCTGGCAGGGGGGTTGGACTAGATGATCTTTCGAGGTCCCTTCCAATCCCCATCATTCTGTGATTCTGTGATTCTGTGTTTTATGATCACTAAAAGTGTCATTACTATTTGAGGTCTATAGCTGAGACAGCAAGTTTCTGATTTTTTTTTTTTTTTACAGGCTTAGGTTTTCCAGTGATTCCTAGTTTAGTTTTCTATTTTTCTTCCTCCTGTATTCAGTGGCTGCAGAGGCAGGGAAAGGTAGTCACAGAGCTAAAGAGAACACTGAAGGTCACAGAGGATTAACACAGAGCATTTTTGAGTCTGCAGGTTAGACTCTGGGATGGTGCAAATCAGAAAAGCTTAATTAGTCAAGAACATATAGTTGGAGTTTGCAAGGCAACAAAAGTCTCCAAACAGTGTACAAAAATACACCTGGCATCTGCATGAAGGCATTCTTCAAAGGAATAAATCTTACCTGTCCAGGGTTGGAATTTCTGAAGAGAGAGGGAAATGTTTGTGGGACTGAGGACGTGTTGCACTGGTAGGTTCAGTTACTCACGGGAGATGAAGAAATGGGGAATAACATACAGCAGGGTTGAGTTTTCCAATTTTTCATGCAAAGGAGGATTATGAGTCTGTAACTTTCTCCTCCCTCCCTCTTTTCTCTATACCATAGGCTTTTTCAATTTCCAAGCCTTAAAGTGAGTGATCATTTTTCCCCTGACTAGGTTGCTGCAGTGAGACAGGGCTGTACTTCCCCATCCTTAAACTGTCTCTCTTATTGATTTCAGTGGAACATATGAAAACATCAGAAGGAGAGGACAACTTCTCTCATTTTCCTGTCTATAGCAGCTTGGAGAGTGCTGATTTCTAACACTGGGATAGTGTTCGGGGATAAATTTGCCATGATTCACAGGTAAATCAGTAGAAACTACAAAAGAAGCTGAATTAATAGATGTAGGTAGGACAGAGCCATCAAACACAGGGAAAAGGATGCTCCAGTTAAAATAATGAAGTTTGACTTTAGAAAAGCTTTTCATGAGACCCTTCATTACAGTCTTAAAAAAATTAAATTGTCACAGGACAACAGAACAAATCATCCTCACAATTTGAATCAATTTAAAAGATGAAAAGGAAAAGTTAGTAATAAATGTTACATTTATACAACTAAAGGAACTTCACACTGGAAATCCATAGAGATCTATGCTCTTAAAATACATAAAAGGCAGTAGAAAAAGAGAGTGAAGAGTTGTGTGGCAAAGCCTGCAGATAATACAAATTTATCCAGCTTAAACAAATTTACAAGTAACTGATAAGTTGATAAGTTATAGAAAGATCTCATAAGACTGAGTGACTAGGAAAAAAAAAAATGGCAGTTCCAATAACATGTACCAAACAGTATGGATAGAAATTATATCTGCATGGTGCTGGATCTTTACTCATGGTAAAGATCTGGGAACTGCTAAGTACAGTTCCCAGTAAAGCATCCCTCCAGTGCTCAAGGGCAGTCAAAATTCAAGCAGAGAGCTACCAAAAGGATAAAGGCAAGACATAAAACATCTATATGCTCTATATAAATTCACAAGATAAAAATTGATGAAAAGCCTTTGAACCTTGCGTCTGGTTCTGATGACCCCATTCTTTTCTTATTTACAGCCATTGTGAGCAATGGGTTATTAAGGTAAATGGACTTTTGTTTTGACCCCAAGGGGTGGCTCTTGTGCTAAGCAACAAGACTAACAGCTGTTCCACATTTGTTCAAAGTCCATATCCCAAGAAAAATGACAGTTAAGAATAAGACAACAATTGGATATTGACAGGCAGACATGATGACATAAGTTTTGCAGAATAAGTGATTTTTGAGTATCCCAAGTAACCTGGTGTTCAAAGGGTAGATTTTTCACTATAAATTAGACCCTCTATCAGGTCCCTCAGGCTGGACAAGCACAGACAGTGATTATTTCTGAGTACTCCAGTCACTAGATACATTATTGCTGACAATACAATTTTAAAAATTGTTTTCTGGACCCCTTAATTTTAGGATATTCTGTTTTCTTCCCTATTGCTGAAAGACATTTCTAATCAAGATCCAGGTTTGTTGATTTTTTTTTTTTTTTACCCTCCTATACTGATTTACTGGCAGCATTAAGAAAATTCAGCTCTGCTTCTCCAGTGGTAAAGTATACTGTCCATCCTAATTCCAACCACTTCATAAGTGGCTCACTGGCATTCCTAAGAATGTAAGTAATTTAGTCTCCATTTTATAATAAGGCAAGGGTGGCCCCAGGCTCAGAGTGAACATGTTCTTGAAGGGATGCTGAAGCCCAAGCCTGCCTGAGCACATAGGGAGAAACAATGGACTGCTGGATCACACACTGTCAGGGTGGGAAAATCAAGAGCAATGAGGAGTATGGCATAGTTATATGGACTTTGGAGGTCTATCCTCTTCACAGTGGAGTGGACACACAACTCCATATATCCTGAGCTCTGCCTTTTTTTAGACCTCTTCCCCCTCTCCCACACAAAATCACCTGGATATGGTGGAATAATCAGAGTCTTTGTGGCCAAGGACTGTGAGAGATGTAATGAAGCCATGCACAGCATAGAGTGGAACACACACCTGCAGGGTTTAGGTGACACAAAGGACAACTGACAGCAGAGGTAGCGCATACACAGGACAACATTCACACGTCAGAGGCAGAGGATGCTCACAGGCACAGACCTGCTCACATTATCGTGGCTGCTGAATGCTCAGGGCTACTCTGATCACCTTTGTCCAGCACAAGCATAGACTCCTCAGAGCAGTCTGCAGGTTGCTTCCGTCAGGTCAGCATGCTTATGTGTGGGTGGATGGCAAGCTGAGCCTCTGGGAATCTCCCTTCCTGTTTGTCTCCAAGGGAAGCACAGGCACTGAATGCCTGTTTCGTGGGAGGCAGATTAAACTCTTAAAAGATCTGCTCTCACTTTTTAAAGAATAAAATACTGCCACTGTTAAGGTGAGAAGAGCAGAGACAGCTTAGCTTCTGTTTTTACACAGACTGTGAACAGCAATTCTGCTGTGCAGAGCACTCAGCTCATCACGTCTTCCACCAAACACCTTTCCCCTGAGGCTCATCAACTCCATCCCTCCCTGACCGATGCTTAAGACTCTCTGGCACAGTCTGAAGTGCTCTAGCTGAAAGGGTATCTCCTCTTGGCTATAGCAATGGTGTCAGCCCCATCCTCCTCACCTCTGGAGCTGAAATTATCTTACAAAAATGCCACTGCAGCAGCTACGCACAGACAGCTCTGCCCCTCCCTTGTCAGTCATATCTATCTGCAGGCTGCCTCTGCATTTTTCATGTCCCTTGCAAGTTGGGGGAAAAGAAATAATACATAGCTCAGCTGTTTCTGTCTGTAGGCATTTAAGCTGGTAAGGCTCAGCTGTATAAATCTTCCCAGCTGTGAGAACTTCAGTGCTTTTATTGCCATGATAAAGCCTTTGGCTCTAAATGTGTTTCAGGGATATTCAAAGTGGAAATCTTTCTCTCCATCTGGGGAATTTTTTGGTGTCAACTGACAGGGAAATGGGAGGTCAGTAGCATTAAAGAAGAAAAAGAAAAAAAAACCCTGGGTTATAGAATTAACTTTATACTAAACCTTGGTGTGTTTTTTAGGAAGAGAGGAGTGGAGGGGAGGCATGGGGGATGGGAGGTTTGACTTGTGCACAGCCTTTCATTGGAAAACTAATGCAGCCGTCCCCAAGGTGCTGTGCTGCTAAGATCTGGCATTTTCCTGCTCCAAAGGAAAAGGAAGACCGATACTTTCCCTTATAGTAACCTTTGCTGATTAATCAGTGTAGTGACATTGAAGTCAGTTCCAGTGGGAAATAATTGCTGTCGCTCTCAGACACAATGTGGAAATAAGATGCCATGGTGACAGCAACTGTTTTGAAGGGCTGGCAAGGAAATCCAGATCAAAGATCAACATCTGGCAGGCAAAGTGTTCACTTAAAGTCAAGGATAAAAATGTTTAGGCATACAATTTTTTCATAAAACTGACAGAATTTGGAGAACAAATGGACAATGTTTAATATAAATCTGGATACAAAGAAGTTTTCATGCTGCAGGTTGGCTTGAAACCCAGGCTTGCAGCTGAATATAAGCATCTCCATATCTGAAGGGTATTTCAAAGGTCAGCTGCTTAGACAGGTAAGGTAGCATCTTTGTTATGGTGTTAGGATTTGGCTTCCATTACAGGTTCTGCTGAGGACTTCCTGTTGGTGACCATCAACGTGATCCCAGTTGCTTTTCCGCCTCTGTTTCTCACCTGTAAAAGGGTCAATGAGCCCTTTCTTATCTCCAAGGGTTTTGTAATGATATCAAAATGCCCAGTGTTTGGACACTAAGGTAATGAACTGAGATGGGCTTGAGATGTTTTTGTTGTTTAGACTCAGTTCATTAAAGAAAAATATCCCATTGGTATATAACTCTTATTTTTTTTTTTAATGAGTCCTAAATGCACTCTATTTGTGGAGCCAATATATACCAGTTTATACCTGAAGGCAATCCAGCTAAGTTTCATTCTTGGGTCTGTGGAAACAGAGTCAGATTTTCTACTTCTTCACCACCCCAGTAAGATCACCAATTTGATAGATTGATTATCCTGGTGCAATCCATGTCCTCAGCAAACACGGCTTAATATGCAGTCCCTGTTTCAGAGACAAAAAGTGCACAACAATAATAGCCTACTGACAAATTTGGTCTAAAACACGTAACTGAGAGTTTCCCAAGCTTATAATATTCCAAAGGGCTGGCTTTTCAAATAATAATAAAAAAATCTTTTCACCTTGCTCTAAAGAGTGATATATTGTCAGCATTAACAATACCTTAATGATATTTCTCATCTGGGAATAAATACATGGATTTGAATAATATACAGGGCTATCAACAAAGCAGAAACAAATAGAGTACCTACCATTTCCCCTGATTCCCATATTTCTGGGAGGTAAATGAAAACAAACCAAAGCAAATCACTGTGATCATGAAAACATATGGCACCAAAAGCAAGGAGCTGTACCACATGGTTTATATGGGAAACAGAATCTGATTTCCATCAGCATAACAAGAATTTGTTCCCATGCTGTTGTGATAATGCAAGCCTCAGCCAGAAAGATAAATAGGCTGGTGTCTGGGGATGAATTAAATTATTTTACATTTCCACTGAATTTATATAACCAAGGAATGCAACTTCTTGCCTGCCCATTAGCAGGACTTGGGTGGCCCATTGCTGCTTGCAATAAATGACTCTAGATAAGATCTCTCAGGAACCAGCTGAAAGGCAGCAAACAAGGGCAACCTCTTAGAACCAACATATAACGTAGTCAGACGTTTTGTGTGTAATAACAGCCTGTATTGGGACCCCTGGTACTGACAAGCTCTCAGTTGCAAAGTACAAAGAAGGATGAACTATGAAAGGGGAAGAATTTTTCTGGATAGGAAATGGTAATCGATACCTCAAGTCAGAGTCTATGCTTCCCCACTGACATCTCATCTATATGACATTTAAGAAGAAAGATGTAAGACCCATGAACTCGTGGGGTGTCCTCTTACAATGTTGCTTTCATGTCACATGTAGGGTGTGGACCATAAGTCTTGGTGCAAAGTCCAGCCAGGAAGATCAGCTGGAAACACTGAAGAGGGAATTTTACTTGCCACAGCGAAGGCCTGAGAGTTCAGTACAGACAAGATTATTTGATTGAATCACACAGAATCACAGAATGGTAGGGACTGGAAGGGTCCTCTGAAGATCATCTAGTTCCACCTCCCTGGTAGACAGGATCACCAAGAGCAGATCACACAGGAACACATCCAGGCAGGTTTTTAATACCTCCAGAGACGGAGACTCCACAACCTCCTTGAGCAGCCTGTTCCAGTGCTCTATCACCCTCAAAATAAAGAAGTATTTCCTTATGTTTAGGTTAAACTTCCTGTTTTCCAGTTTGTGCCTGTTACCCCTTGTTCTGCCACTGGACACCACTGAGAAGGGTCTGGCCCCACCCTCCTGACACCTATCCTTTAGATATTCATAAGCATCGATGAGCTTCCTCTTCTGCAAGTTAAACAGACCCAGCTCTCTCAGCCTTTCCTCATACGGTATATGCTCCAGGCCCCTAATCATCTTAGTGGCCTTGTGCTGGAATCTCTGCAGCAGTTCCTTGTCCTTCTTGAACTGGCGAGCCCAGAACTGGACACAGTACTCCAGGTGAGGCCTCACCAGGGTAGAGTAGAGGGGAAGGATAACCTCCATCTAAAGAAAAATATTTAAAAAAATATATAATTCTGTAGTAGGGTTTGAAAAAGCCGTTGGCTCTAGCCAAGCCCTTTGAGACAAAATACGGTGGTATAAAGAGTATCTACCACAATGAGGCTTTGGTGAAGGTTAATGTAATTCCAAAGGATGATCTTTTCACCACATTTGTAATGGATGGTGTCTTTCACTCAGCAATTCCAGTAGCACTTCCTATGTCCACCTCTTCTTTTTCTCACCTGTTGTGTCAGGTGGATGATGACCATCAATCACTATGAATCATATGCCAATGTATGTTTTTACCAACTCTGAGAAGGCTGTGCATTAAAACTGGCAGAAAGTAAATTAATGACCTACCAGGCACAAATCACAACTACAGCATTTCAAAAGTTGTACAGAAAAAACTAATTAAACTGACTACCATGCACCCAGGACAAGAAACTGGGAAGTGTACCAAAACGGTGCAAAAAATAGCTCCTTTTTGAAAATGCAAACTTTTTTTTCTTCCCTTACTTCCTTTCCCTTTTTAGCCACCCTGACACTCATCCCTGCACAGAGCATCCAGGCAGTACCTTCCTTCCAACTATCATGGCAAATCCTACAGAGTTACTTTTCTGTGCATAGAACTGTTATTCTCTGTTGAAATCCATCACATCTCACAGAAGAGCAGAGTAGTTCTGATCCTATTAAAGAGACACCTCTTTATCAGAACTCTGGCTGGCTGGACCTCAGCTTTGACACAATATGGCCATCATTATGCTCTTGTTAGAGAAAAAGGCATTAAGATGAAGTGTTATCAGGAACAAATTAATAAAAAGAACGTGAAAGAGTAAAAATAAGTCCAGCTAAAACTGGCTAGAGAGAGATGACACACAAAAGAGATTCTCAAGGACTTTCCTCAAACTCCAGTGCCAGTGTTAGACAGAAGTTTGCAGTGCCTCTTTGTGTTCCAGATTTCCTCTGTGTGACACTGGAAGACTCACACTTTCTGTGTGTCAATTCACCATTTAGAAAATTATGTTTTCCTTCTCAGTTAGGCCAACAGCTCTTCAGGACAAGAAATTTCTCTTATTATCCATATGTCAGATATCAATCTCTATTGATTCTTTAGGAATATAAATTGTACAATGTCCCTTTGTGGCTACACTGTTTCTTCATTTGTGATCTAGAACTCAAGTGCCATGGAAAGAAAGATCTTTGGTATACACTAGACAAAAAAATACATAAAACCCTCTAAATATGCCATAAGTACTTTGTGTCTATTTTCTGAGATTAATGTGAGCTAGTAAGAAGCTGCATCCCTTTATCTTCAGTAACCTTATGCTGATTTACAGAAAAGAAACCCTACAGAGAGGGAGATAAAATGGATGTTACACTGTAATGAACATTCCTATTTGCAGAAGATAAATCTTGAGTAACAGAGCTCAAAGTGCCAGTTTAAAAGTGAGTAGCAAAGAGATACTGATTACAGAGACAAATTTTTCAATGACAATCTTTAACCAGTTTTACCAGGAGACAGCTGGATCCCAGACACTACTTCATCCTTCTGTTTCTTTGTAGTCAGTATTAGGTAAAGCAATACCTGGGTTGCCTAGTCCTCCCTGTGTGCAACTGCTGTGTAACTCATGCTAGCAGACTTGGGGATCCTTTTACTTGGAAAAAGTTTCTTTATTTACCATCCACAAGATACTTATCTGTTTTTTCCCTTGTTGAATAGATCCATATTTGCCCTTTCAGTTTTAATGGAAAAATTCCAGTTTCAACCCAAAATTCTTCCCACATCAGGATGTACATGAGACCTGACAATTTAGGTTAAACTCTGATGTTGTTGTTCAGTTCTCAAAGTTTTGAGAAGCAACTGACTTAGGACCATGCTTTTCAGTCATAATTAAAGCATTTAGGAATTTACGTCTCAGTAGAAGTCTCAGACAGACGTGAGCTTAGATGACCATTGGGAAACCATTTGATTTAGGTCTCAGGGTCACCTAGTCCCTTTTGGATATGCTCTTCTTATTTTTGATCAAATGAGGTCCTGAGAATAGTCTGAGGGAGGAGTGAAGAGGACTTAGCCTATGTATCTATGATCTGTGCTGTGTATGGTTGGGATTTTTTCTCCAAAAAAGATTACTTTTTTAGACCAAGATACACTCACCAATGTCAAAAAAGTTTGCTTATGGATGAAGAGCAGCAGCAGTTGTGAGGATAAAATTCCTAATCCTTTATGCAATACATGCAGGACACAGTGAACTAAATGCCATTTCTCCTGGCTTTAAACATATATGCACTTAAATCAGCCTTATGGGATATAGGAGTGTCTGAGCTGGAAGTTCGCCTGAAGTTTAAAGCACTAAAATAGCATTTCAGACACAGCAGAAGTCATCTGATTTTAGAGAAATTGTGACCATAGGATTAACTATTGCTTACCTGAGTTTTCAGCAGCACAGTATCCTCCTCTCTTTGGCAGAGAAAGTGCTGGCAGGGCTGAGAAGTACTCAAAACTGTGTGATCTACCCAGCAGTGAATTTGAGCTCTGTCCTTTTGCATCATATATCTCTAATTTTCAGCATTAAGGAATACCTGTATCAGCAGCTGGGATCAGCAGGAGACAGAGATGAAAATGTACACCTAGTATGCATCAATGACCTGCATCTTTAGAGAGCTGGCATATACATGCACAGACACTTGTCACCTAAGCTGAGCCCTATTTCCTGATCCTGTCCTCCTCATATGTACTGGCTGGGATGGAGATGGGGGAAATCTCCCTGAAGTACAGATCCCCAGGAAGACCCTGGGCTGTTGCTGACTGTGAAGTGCTAATAGCTCATGCCTAGGAGATAGTGATTATTACAACTTGCCTGATTGCTTTAATTTTTGCTCTATGCCAGTATCAGCCCCAAATCCAGAGTTGCAAAGTGGTTTATAGGTCAGGTCCATTTCTCCCTTTGCTGTATGTTGCTTGGTGCATGTACTTACTTTCTAACTGATCAATCTACTCAACAAGAAGGTACCCTCTCATTTCTCTGGATGTGTAAAGTGAATCATAGATATTGTGACTGGTCTCAGGTACTTACAGCCACCTCGTGCTAGTCTTAGACTGTGGCTAAAACACCAGATTCTGACTGTAGGACACAGGATTCAACCTTATGGCTCTAACTGTCATGCCTAACGCAAATATGTACTGCAAGTGATAAAGATAAAATTAGAACATATTCTAGTCCTAATGCTGTAAAATCTGACTAGTGCAGAAAGGGCAACTCTGAGATGATATTTGATAGTGATGATGATCATGTGTAACCCCCTTAGTCATTCCTGATTTGCTTAGCATGTGCATCATACTAGACAAAAAATATTCAAAGAGACGCAATAAATATGTTTCTTTTAACACTGGGTGTGCCCTTGGTTCTTTCAGTTTACAATGACCTAAAATGCTAACATGCAAATTTGATCCAAGTTTTTATTTTACTTTACAGAGATAAGCAGAATTGAGAACTCCTGATTCCAGCACTAGAAGAAGCAGGAGTTACAGTCATCCTGCCAATATAGTGAAATTTATTTTGTGTATCCAGTGACACCATTAATAGCTCATTGATCCTCTGTCCCTAAAAGGTTGCACCAGGGTTGTTTGCCAGCATCAGTTAAGCAGAACAATAGCTGTGATTGGGGAAAATATTGAACAGTTTCCATGCTTATGTTATGCCTTGACACAGCTCTTTTTCGGCTGGATTACTGTGCTCTGACATGTCATGAAACACCTGTTCTTCAAGCAGTTTCTTTGCATGTTTTCTCTGTTAGTCTCTTTTTCAATTTCTTTCCTCACAGTGAAAACATAGCTCTGTCAGGGACTTTGAAAAACCTCACAGATGTGTTTCTTATTATGAAGTAAAGCCACCCCACCAACTCACAAAGGAACCCACTTAACTTTTCTTTATGACACTGCCATTGTGTCGGTCTGTCAAACACCTTGCTTCTCGAAGTTTGTGCAGCCAGCAGCTGTTGTGTTATTTTATTTGGCTCTTTGTAATTTTGTTTTGGGGTAAAACTGAAGTTTTACTCTTGGACAATGCTGCAGGGGGAGAAAGGGAGCAAAATTTAAGAAAAGTAAAAGCTTGATGGTCAGTAAATAATGAAAAACATCAATGCTAGCAGTGATGCAGCTGAAATGCCGTCATGAATCCATGAGTCAGCTGGACAAAGGCAGGTTGATAACTGGGAGTCAGGGAAACATGTAGACATGTGGCAGATCTAATGAGCTCTAATAACAGATATAATTAGCAGTGCTGCGTGACGTGAAGGATGAATCTCATAGTCAGGTTAACCCTTTGACAATAGCAGGCATATTGCCAGTCATCTTCCTAATCACTGACTGAGATTCGAGGTGGGAAAAGTCCCATCTTCTCTTGGGGAGAGATTGATGCAAATAGGTGGCTAAAACAGCCACTTCTCTATTCCTCTTTTGTATTTGTGGGAGTGACACCCACATGAAAAACTGTAATAAACTACTCAGTACAAGACTATCCAAGCAGGCTAAAAAAAAATATTTGTTCTAAAAATTACTGTGTTTTCACACCTCTCAGCAGAGCAGATGGGAGGGGCTCCTTTTCTACTATCACACAGAAAGCCCAGCCCAAGACCTGACAATGTAAGTTTCATGGAAGCAGGCCTGGATCAGTAACTATCAGTGCCACTCAAAGGTGTAGAGACAGGAGTGAACTGTTCTGAGCCAAGAGTCAGGAGGTTGAGATTAAACCTATTCATAACACAACAGAGGGGTTGAAGAACAAATTCAAATATTTCATCTACTTTAATAGACTTAACTGTGCATCTTCCACAGTGAGGAAAACTGCTTATCTGGGTTTAGCTGTCAGGACAGGCTATTATTCACTGATGTGATTTTTCAGGTTGGTACCTGGTAACTAGCAGTGGATGGGTCAGAAAAAGAATTCTTTTTTAGGATTTAATTTCAGGGAATATCTTCGTTTTCCTTTCAGCTTCAGAAATAATTAAGAAAATTGAATACCAGAACTTCCCTCTTTGCTTCTATCTGAAAACCTTGCTCTAGTTCACTTTTAAGGGATGCAGCCAGTATACTTGCAAGGTTCTCAGAGGGTCACTAGAAAATATCTAGGTAAGTTCCATGCCCAGACACTATGGGGGAGGTCACCCTCTTTTAGAGAGGTTAACACAGTGCTGTTTTAGCACAGAAAATACGTTAACTCTGATATTGATGCTTCTGCTAACTGATGAATTTTTTTTTTCACTCCTGAATAGGAAAAGGCTATGACAAACATTATAGAAAGGAGAAAATAGAAAATTTAGGAAACATAAAACTGAATGGCAGCAAAAGCTAGCTCAGCTTCCCCAGTATTAATTGAAAGGATATTTCTAATCACTTTTCTTTTAGTTAAGTGAAAGCAAAAATAGTTTTTCAACATTGGACTAGGATTTCAGGTTAAACTCAGCCCTTATTATGACCTTGTAATCTTGACCACTCAATCATTGTGCAGTTCAGGTCTTCATCAGAAAAAATGGGGCTCATATTGTTTTCTCATTGATTATTTCGTTTCCCACAAGGTAGAAGTCCAATGTGGTCCCCTGTCTCCCCAGAAAAGTTAGATGAGCCCAGAGTTGAAATCATGAATTGTTATCATCATGTTGTCTTTATTCATGTGAGTGGTTTGTTAGCACAGGACGGAGGGATCTTAGTGCTAGTCTCTAGATGTTACTCCAAGAAACTCTGAGAGTAACAGTAATAACACATTTGAAATATGCATTTGCTCTTGATAACTGCATCTAACCATTCTACAGGGATCAGAAAAAACACCATGCATGTAGGTTGGTAACTAGCCTACTTAGAGCTGATAAAAATGGTAGCATTCAGCAGTCAATCTCTATCAAAACAAACAAAAAAATATTACATTGTCTCAGAGCTCAATACTTCCTTTTCACAGAGCAAAACCACAAGATATGTGTAAGTTATGTTAGTGGCAAGTGTCAATGGCCAAAAAATAAAGGTTTTGATATGGAAGGAATACCATACAACATACCTTCTGTGCATTTAGTGAACATCAAAAATCAGCAGATTCTAACTGCAATGTTTCTTGTTGCAGTTTTCTGGAAAGATAGGGTATCCTGAAATGTCAGCACACAAAAAAATGGAGGAAGGAGTACAGGAGTATCCAACCAGTCTCTTTTCATCCCTGTTTTATAATCCAAACAGTAAAATAAAGTGGATTTGTGAAGGGAAACAGAAACTTTACTGTTAGTATTTGCAAGTGCCATTCTTTGGAAAGAAATCAGAATAGAAGTCACAGTTGAGTTATCTGTCCTTAAACCTTACCCTGATGATCTATCTATTTTAATAAAAATCTGCAGACTTAAAAGTGCAAGTCTTAAAATCTTGTGAGGACTCCAGCAGATGGTATTCTATTTGTGCATCACCGTTGGGCCACATTTGCTAAAGCTGGCATCTATTTATTCCTCTGCCCCCAAAATATTATTATTATAATTTGTATATTTAAGTGCCAGATTTTCTGATTTGGCTGAGCTGCTTTCATCACTAGAACAGGCAAAGCTGGCTTTAAGCCACTTATATCTTCCCCTGGAGTCTGGAGGCAGCCAGATGTCAGTCCAGCACCTTGCATACATTACAGCAGCCTCAAGGATGCTCTGCCCAGTTATCCACACACAGAAGGGGCTAATCCAGTGCCCAAGAACAACCAAGACAGCAGAGTGCTCCAATTATGTTCCTTTTGCCCCTTATATTTCCTTTCCATTAGGGGAATACAAAGCACAATGTCCTCTTGAAAAGTCTCTGCTTTATGCCATGAAGAAAGTTAATTTATAGTGGGAATCTTAAGAGGCAAGAGTTACCAGTGTCATGGCATTGTAGGACTAGAAAAAAGAGATTGTATCATATCTGGGGTTTTATTACCAAGCATCAGATTTGTCTTTCTCCTTGGTACCAAAGAATACAAGGGAGGAATTCCTGCTTTCTAAAATATATAGGATACTTCCTATGATATCAATGAGACATTATTTCACCTGATGTACCTTACAGTTCAATAATTTAAGGTGCAGTCTTGCTATCTGTTCCAGGGACCTAAATTACATCAACAAAGTGCAGATGCAAAATTGTATCCATAATTTTACAGGTTAAAAAATTAGATTTTGGGTTAAAGCCAGTCTGAAAAATTGAATAGAATATATGTATATGCATGCAGATAGAGAATGTAAATTCTGACTGGTTTTCAAGGGAGTATCAGTAAAACATTGCCAAAGGGAGTGAACTACGTCTGTGATATAATCCATTTTGGACATTATTTCATGATCAAGGTAATTTTTCTGTCCCTATGGCAATATTTTACACAAATAATGCTAAAGAAAACTGTCCATATTTGTTTCATTACACTTCTGAGTGTAAATCTTCATTTGAAGAGCCTTCTGAAACAGAAAGTGAATGTCGAATTGAAGGGGTTGTGTCTGCAAACGTGGTGCAGGGCTAATGCCTGAGTCATCAGGAAATAGCAATTACATCTGCTGTGTAATCACCTCCCATGTAAAGAGAATCAAGAAGAGGAAATAGGTATGTGTATGTCTGTGCACAGTGATATGTATATTTAGCATAGAAAGTGTGTTTTCCTTTTATGTTCATGTGTTTCAACTGGCATCACAGGACCAGACATCTTCACATAACAGGAGGATAATATTTTGTACATCTTCTCTATATTCCATGCCCCATTCCTTTGGTCTCTGTATTTCTTGTAGGGATCCTTCTTTTGCTATATAGTCCTGAGCACACACATTTTACATAATGAATGAGACAAAATTTTTTTCATGAAAAATATTAAGTATAAATACTTCTTTTAGTATCAATATGCATAATAGGGTTGAATTAAGATCACCAAGATAACCTTAAATCTGAGTTTTTAATACTTGCCTTGAAATTACATCTATATTCTTTTCACATATTTCCTAAGAATGTAATTTTCCTACTTTTTAAATCATCAAATGGGGAAAAATGATAGACTTTCTGCTACACAGAGTAATGCTGACACTGACACAAATCATTGGGGGCTTGGAAACTTGAGATCTACCTCTGTCACTAGGCTTAAAGGAGAAAATGATAGTAGTAGCAGGTTGTCATCCTCTCTGTGGACAGGTGTGAAGGAGAACTGGACATTTTTTCAAAGGTTTTTGCAAAGATGTGCTGACAGCAGACTCAGGAAATCTGGGTTCTACTTTGGGATCTGGCAGGGAACCTAATCCATCAAGTGCACTTTTCTGAAGGGGAAACTGTGCTGGATTTTTCTCTCAGATCTTTTCTCATGCCTGTTTAGTCTCAGTTCCTCACCCTGTTAGACTCACCCACCTCTCCTCAGTGGAGGATCAAGGTCTGAAAATTTTCACCAGTGTCTTGTCAAGTCAGACTGGAGGACAGCATCATCAGTAAAATAAAAATTCTCAGAGGATTTACAAGGAAAAAATCTAAGATGCTCATGCTAAAGACACATAAACAAATTAATTTAAGAACCAATGTAGGCTGCTTTTTTGGGCATAGCCAAAGACCATCCATGAAACAAGTCCTAAGTGCTTCTAAAATTTAAAAAAAAAAAACAAAAAACTCCAAACTCTGAAGCACTAGAAGTTTTGAGAAACAACTTCTCCACTTTTTTCTTCCTTTCTTTTTTTTTTTTTAACTTTGACAAAACCAAACCAAACCACCTCTCTCTGTTTTGTTTTGGGTTGTTTTGTTTTGTTTTTCATAACTTCATTCATGAAACTAGCTAATCAGTCTGCTTAGGGAAAAAATACATTTGAAGCAGGCACTTAACAGGTCATATTAAACACCAAACTGTGAAAGATTAGAAAAAATATTGGCAGCTGAAAATCAAACCTCTCTAATGGGATGCATCAAACTGGTATTACCAGCTGGTTTATAAAAATGATGTACTCCACCTTCAGTGGTTGGGGGAGTTAAAGAGATGTTTGGGAGTTAAGTCTTCAGTACAGAACTGGACACATAGTAACCTACTGTCTTTCTTGAAAATCACACATGTTGTCTGTAATTGGAAAAAATCAGCAAATATTAAGAATTTAAATGAGGTAATGATTTGTAAAATGTTATTCTTGTTCAAGATACTTTCATCAGAAGCTTCAGATGAGATTAATTCATAACAGAATATAATAAGGATCCTGCACCCTTTACAGATGTAGTTTTTCAGTTCATAAGGTTCTTTTTTTTTTGTTTCTCAAGTTTTTTTGACGGAAGATTCATCTGGATTTATTTTTATATTTTTTCCAATTAGGATGTATCAGAGCTTTTCTTCTTGGCAGTGTAATTAGGTGTTGCAAAATTTTAGGCTTCATATTTTTTTAATAGGTAGGCATTCTGTATTTGTATCAGTGCATTTACACCTGCATGCAATTAGCTTCTCAGACTTCTTTCCTCTATTTGTGAGTATCTGAGACCAGAAAAGAAAAAGATGTTAATTAGACATATTAGTTTTCTAACTGGGGAACAGATGGCAGGATGCTCTAGTATTTCAGTGGAGACTAGGACAGGTTTTAGGGTAATCTTCTCATTTAAGTGCTTAGAAATTTTGTAAACACAGCTCAGTTGATTCTGTTACTTAGCCTGACTGTCTCAGGACATAGTCACCCATCCTCTTTCAGCTCCAGCTGTTCCAGCTAAGTTTACTCCCCACAGCTGTTTGTCACTGTATCCAAACTGGAAATTACTACCCCATCGGGTCTATTGAAGGAGATGCTCACATCCCCAGCTTGCTCTAACCAGGTTAAATAACCTGGTGCAAGTTCTGGGCCTGTTTGTCTACATTGCCAGGCAACAACTGAGCCTGTGGATGGGAGGGTAAGAACACTCATGACTCAGGATGGGAAGAGTGAAGGAGGAAGAACAAGTAAAGTGGCCTGTTTGGGAAGCACATTTGGAGTCAGGATGAAAGGCATGTCCACCCTTTGTCAATGACACCCTATTGTTACTGCAGTGTGAATGCAGAATATCCAGATGCTTCTCTTTCATTCCCATTGTGGAAAATATCCAAAATCTACCAGCTAGTCCCAAGGCTCTTGCCTTGAATGTGTTTGGAGCTATCTATACCTCTGGCAAGTTAATCACATCTCCAGAGCACTGTGGGCCAAAATCTTTAGAATATTTTCCTTTTTGAAGCAGTCTTTTATTGCCAGCACTATGAGTGGAGAAATAATGAAAAGGTGACACTGGCAAAGAAGACTTATTTTTACTAAATGATTTGACCAGCTCCACCAAGAAAGACAAGGAGAAAGAAATTTCAAGGCAAAAAATATCTCATGCTAGGATGTGAGCCTCCTCTCTTCCTCTCCTCTCCTCACTTTGTCCCTACCAAATTTCCCCACAGAAGTCAAATCCCATTCCTGTTAATTTTAGAAATATTGTAAAGCCTCCACCACAGATATTTGTCATTATTCCTCAAATGTGGAAGGGTCCACATACTGTAAGTGACAACATAGCCCAGAAGCCATAGCTATGCCCTTGGTGATCCATGAAAGAGTCAGGAATTGCAGGGAAATGTGTTGGGTTGGGGGAGGAGACATTTTTGGTGGGGTAAGGAGCTATGGCTATGGCCCCTGTAAGAAGCTTCAAGTAACTGCCCTGGCTCCAAAGTGTACCCGCCTCCAGCCCAGGCTGAGCCAATTAACTATAGGGAAATGCCTCTTCAAATCCATATTTATGAGGGGAAGAACCAGTTTGGCAAGGAAGGAGAGCATTATCAAAAGACCATCAGCATGAACAAAAGACCATTGAGGGCAGGAGGGGAGGAGACAGATGACTACAGACAGCCAGCTCAGCAAGGAGAAGAGTGGGTAGAGGTAAATGGAGTCCCCTGCAGCCCATGGAGCTTCAGTGATGGAGCAGACACCCACATGTAGGCCAGGGAGTATTCCATGCCAGAGTGGGAGGCTGTGCCTGATGGCAGCTGTGACTACGTTGAGTGTTCATGACAGAGCAAGACCCCAGAGATGCTCAAACCAGAGTCGGGGGAGGAGGTGCGCTGGACCACAGACCATGAAGATCCCCACGCCAGAGCCAGGGGCTGTACCTGAAGAAATCCGTGACTCCATGGGAAGCCTACATTGGAACACTGTTCCTGAACATTTTTAGCCTGTGGGAGGGACCCTACGCTGGAAAGAGCAGCATAGATGAACTGGCTGTAAGCCCCATTCCCTGTCCCCATGTGACACTGGTGGGGAGAAGACAGAGAACTTGGGAGCAAAGTCATTTGAGCCCAGGAAGAAGGGAGGAGTGGGGGGCAGGTGTTTTAAGATGTGTTTGTTATGTCTCACTATCCTAATCTGATTTATTGGTAATGAATTAAATTGATTTTTCTTCCCCAAGTCGAGTCTGTTTTGCCTGTGATCATAACTGGTGAGTGAGCCGTCCCTGTCCTCATTTCAACCCTTTGTTTTGTTTATCTCCCCACCTCACCGTGTGGGGAGGCAGTGAATGAAGGACCTCATGGTCTTAGCTGAGGCTGAAACCATGGCAGTAGAGAGAAAAAAAATATAGACAAAGTCCTATAACAGATTTCAATTTTGCAGAGTGAATTGCCAAAAAAAATATACCGTTCCCAGCTGCAGTTACTTGGCTGGTACATATAGATATATATGTAGCATAGTGTTGCTATCTTCTCATCTTGTCCCCTGTCATCTCTTTGCTTTTCTCCTCCTCCTAAAGCAGAGGGATGGATTTGATGACTCTTAATTTCTATGATTCTATCAAAGTATCTTGCCACTTTCTAGCTAAAGTGCTTATCGGTGTGAAATTAAAGATTTAGAAGAAGAAATGTACTGTAAAGGAAGTAGAAGTACCAGAGTGAGACATAACCTGGCTAAACTGAAAGTATATTGCACAAAAAGTATTCCTCAGCTTATCAAAGTAGCAAATAAAGGATAAAAATGTGAAGAACTGAAGGTACTGAGCAGCAGTAGTACTATCCATGGTGACAGTTCTGTGACCAGACAATTATAATTGTCATTGTTAGTTTTGGAAAGTTCATGGAGAAGTCTACTGCTCCTGTGGTTCTCAGAGCACATTATTTGACTTTCCTTATCTCCTAGCATCAGTTGGAGTGATCTGAGGTGTGTATGTGGGGAAACATGAATTTTTCTGCTTTTTGCAAACAGTCAAACAGGGTCATGCTGTTCTTGCTTCCTCGAATGGACAGGAAGAGGTCTTGTCCTCAAACATTTTCACAGGCTCTTTAATAGTAGGAGAATCAAAAGCAAATTTGTCCACACTAGCTATTGCACAATATTTTCCTACTCCCTTATGATGCTCTGAAAACAATGTCAGTAAAAGGTACACAAGTTAATACAAATCATATGCCCTTCAAGCTTATCAATGTGTATTTGGATATTATCATTAAGGCTTCACAGTCTTTATAGTTTTCATGATAGTGAGTAATGTGTATTTGAATTAGGGACTGATATACCTGTTGTTCACATAACTTTTGACACAGTTGGATAAATATGACATTATATCTGCTGCAGTGATAGAAGTGTCAACCAATGAATGTGCTCTTCTGAAACTACCTAAACAACAGCAAATTGTTTATGGCTTTTAACATATTTTTGACTGTGTTAGATCCATGTAGCCTTCCCCCAAAATTCTCATGCACATATTTGCAGATTTGTTTCCCAAGAGAATTTACTCAGTTTCTGTGGAACAAACTGGCTGTGAAGGCTAAATCTGGTCACAACCCAGAGGACCCTATTCCAACTCAAGCCTATTTAGGAAGGGAACAGCAATTTGTTTTCAATGACTTCACTCACTCTTACTGCAATGTTTCCAGTAAATGCAGGCGTTGTTGTTCTCCTGTGAGCTCAGCATGTCATTCCTAATGTGGTCCTGACTGAAATTTTACATTAGTTTTTGAAATAAGTACTTTTCTTTAAATGTTCTTTATCTCTCATGTGATTATGCTGAATCATTGTAAAATGAAAAAAATCTGATGAGCTATTCACATAAATACTGAACGACATTAGATCATCAAAACTGGTGCTGTTAAAACAAATGTAAATAACTAATTATTAGCCAGCAGATGCAAATCACTGCCAAATACTTTTTGGTCACTGTGTTTACACAGTGACAGATTCCCATATTAGTCATATCCTTCTGAATAAATGTTTTAGATGGACTCTTAAATCAGTGTCCACAAGGAAACAGAAGGCAGCCAAACTCTGTTGAACGTCTGCCATTGACAAAGGTTAAGCATTTACAGTCACTCTCCGCCTAAGTAGTCTAAGGAAACATTAAGGAGTGAAAAACAGAAGGCGAGGATGTTCTGTACTCTCAGCAACAATGCACCAAGAGTGACAGAAGCAGCTCCAAAACAGCCAGTTACTGGGCCAGATCCTGTTCCCATTAACGTCAATGGTAAAACTCCCTTTGGTCTAAAGGGACTAGGATGGGGCAACTGGTCCTTCAGCTGACTAAGGAAAAAATAGCAAGGTCTTGACTCCTCTTTTTGCTTCCACTTCTTGTTAATGAAGATTCCCTTTGGGACTGAGTAAAACTGAGTCAGGATGTGAACACATGCCTTAATCGGCCTGTTAGGAAGGATAATCCATGTTGCATCCACTTAATTTCCCTGAATTTCTTTTCCCCTCATTTCTTTTTTATCCATTTGTAATATTTAAGTCTATTCTGCCCCAATTAGTTTTGCTCACAAAATCATCTGGATAACAGCAATAGAGAAATTTTGTTTGAGTGAAAAGAGTATTAAAGCCAGGATAAAATTTAAACCTATGGGAATCTTGCTCTTGCAGTCCTCTCATCACCCAATCATAAGGCCATCTATTTTGGGATGACTTTATGGTCACTGCCCTAACCTTTAAACATTTCCATCCACATAAACCTTATGCAAGGGTTAAGGCAGCTGGATGTACCTAATTGACTGACCCAGTGGCTAGGCTCTGGCATCTCTATAGAATGTCAAATGTACTTTCAGGTACCCCAAGAAATGGACAGCCATGGACAACTGCTTGCAGGCACAAAGGAGACAGGGGATATGTCCCTCCTCACCCCAGCCAAATGCCAATTACTCTGCATTTTGATCTCCTTTTTACCCTGCAGGTAAGTAGAAGGGAGAGAAGGACACAAAACAGGTACTTCACCATTCCTTGTCTTTCAATGTTGAAGATCCAAGGGGAATACTTTTTTGGTTTTTTGTTGTTTTTCAGGTTAAAAAATAAAACTGAAATTAAACATTTCTGTAGATATTAAAAACATAAATGCAGAGTAGGGGAGACATATATACCTAAAATTTAGACCACACCTGCTTTCACCCTTTAGTGTTCCACTTCTGCTATCCCTTAATAAACAAGAGATAAAGATTTGTGCATAAACTGAAAATATAAATCTTATTCCTAAAGTCAGACAGCGTCTGTAGAATGAAAAATTGCTTTCCCAAACCTCAGTTTTGCAGTCCTTAAAGAAAGTGTCACTGAGAATATAAAGCTATTGAGCAGGTCCAAAAAATTACATTAGTTTAGCCTTTTTGGGTTTGTAAAGATCATTTGGTTTCTATAAATTAGGATATGCTCCAGCTCACACTGTAGTCAATGGCGAGACCTGTGAACATCAGTGGAAGACAGATCGGACTTTTATTCTCTGTGCAGCTAAGTACATAGCAGCAGACAGCACACCTGTGATGTACCTGCTGTACTGTGGAAGACGTGAGGGGATGGGCCACCCAGGTGGCTATAGTGAGAGAACGATCAACTGGCATCATAGGACCAGACATCTCCCGCTCCCTCATTTCATTCTCATCTATTATTCTATCAGTGGGAGCACTTTCTTTAGGAAAGACATGATGGGATGGAGCAAGTTAACAAACATTTCATGTCCAGGCCATGTATTGACCCAGACATCAATTAATTTTCATTCCATGAATATCCATAAAAAACTGGATAATGGCAAACAGTGCAAGGCCCCCTGAGCCAGAAGTTTCTTACTATCCACTAGACCTTCCAAAATCAATATTTTTTTCCATGAACTTGGAGTCCAACTTTCCCCATTTTTGCCATGATTCTCCTCTACTGAGATATCAGGAAATCTTCCCTCACCAAGACTGACGCACAGGACTTTTGCTCATATACTGGTATAACTGGCCAGGTTACTCCTCTGCTTTACTGCATTTCTAAGTCCACTTGAACCAGTAACAACATTCGTGAACAGCAGGTTGCACTAATGGGAGGCAAATTCGGCACATTTTGTCCAAAGTGTTATCCACAGTGAAGGAGGTTATATGCATTTAGACTAAGAGAGACCTATCTGCAAACTGTGTTGCTGATTTCATTCTGAACAGAGGGCCCATGCTTGTTCAGATATGTTGAGATATCCACTAAAACTTTTATCACTCACTGAAGGACCACTAGCAACCCATAGTTAGCCGAGATGGGGCTAGTTTTCACTGTAAACAGTTGAGTTGCAGAAATGTGTATCTACTGCAGCCATACAAATTATTCTGAAAATGAAAATTAGGATATTATCCTCTTGGCACTAAATCTGAGGTGGATTAAATGTATGTTTTTAAAAACAATACATTTGGCAGGTTGTTGGTTTAAAAAAAATCAGAACAAAGGAACAAAAACTGGAAGTCTTCCAGAGGAAGAGCTAATTTGATGATTCTCTATATAAATCTAACATTTCTTCATCTTTTATAAATGGAATTTTGCAGGTCATTAGTCTCCTAATATAGTATAACTATCGGTTATAGGAATTTTGTGTGTAAATGTGTGTGTGTGCATCTATGTGTGTGCAAAAAAAAAAAAGGCATTAAAATTGTTGAGATACAGAGAAAATTGACTGCTGCATAGTCACCACTTTTCGTAAAGATTTTTACTACACCCTTGTTATTATGGATCTATAATATGCAAATGTGTAGCATCATTAATATGCATTTGCCGCATACACCCTCCTTAACAGAGTATGTTATGGGAATACAAATTAAAAACAATACACTCGACTCAGCTAAATTTTAATAGCCCATTGTATGAGTGATCCCTGATTGGGAAGTACCTAAGCCCTTTGTCTTCAATACTTCCCTTCCTTCCCCACATCCATTTTCTTTATTTGTTCTTATTTTCATTGACACTTCTATAGCTGAATTTTAAACCTCAGCATAAAAATTAAAGTAATATGCAGATAGCTCCTTGGTACCTTCAATGGAGGTAGTTGGCAAAAGAGGACAAAACAAAGATCTAGAAATAAGTTCAGCCAAGAGTCTCCTTGGTGAAACAAGCTGTGCAGCCCAAGCTGCTCGGTAAATGCATCTTGACATCACTTTGGCTTGTATTTGCTGGTGATGGGAGCTTAGGCATTACCTAACCAAGGTGAGTCATCTGAGTACATCCCCTGTCACACTTCTGTCCTCATCTTTACTTCCTGACTGCTTGTCTAGGGAAAAGAGCCTTCTGGTATCTTCCCTTCATCCAACAAAGCCTCAGTGCAACATCTCTACAGAGACAAGGTCACTTCATCTGGCAAGCAAGACCAAGAGCTGACTCTAATCTGATTTACCTAACGTTTATAACTTGTATATACCAGAAGTTTAAACTTTGACAGTGGGTGCAATTACTGGTCCCAAGTTTTCCCTTCTGATTCTCTATCAGAGTTGGCACTTGTGCAACATGGACAGACCTAACCACGAAGAATTTTTAAACCACTGTAAATTACAGTCCAAAATTTTAACCTAGAGAATAGAAGACTGAGAGGGGACCTTATTAATGTTTTACATACCTAAAGGGTGGGTGTTAAGAGGATGGGGTCAGACTCTTTTCAGTGGTGGCCAGTGATAGGACAAGGGGCAATGGGCACAAGCTGGAACACAGGAGGTTCCACTATAACATGAGGAAAAATTTCTTTACTGTGAGGGTGCCAGAGCACTGGAACAGGCTGCCCAGAGAGGTTGTGAAGTCTTGTTCTCTGGACATATACCAAACTCACTTGGATGCAATCTTGTGCAACTTGTTCTAGGTGAACCTTCTTTGGCAGGGGGGTTGAACTAGATGATCTCCAGAGGTCCCTTCCAACCCCCACCATTCTGTGATTCTGTGATTTTAAAGTCAACTGATGTTGATTCAAGTTTGTCCTAAGCTGAGCCTTAAAGTGGAGCCTTTCAGGAGATAGTTCACAAGCAACTCAGACAGGGACAATGCTGGCATTGGGAAAGCAGATGCTACCTGAAATGAAGCTACCCATCCTCATTAGTCAGTGTGTGCAGTCAGATCTAATAATGAGCTTGCTGTTCTCGTCAGTATTCTTTGCCTGCAGGCTGTAAACTTTGTAGATCAGATGCACCTCCAACCATGCTGTGGGGATAGTGTCATCTGACAGCAGGTGTGACAAGGATTGGTAGGGAAGGTAATTCTTTCCACTGCCCCAGTTAAATCTAACAAAGAATTAGGTTAAAATCCTTAGTAGTCACTAAGTGTTTTAACATACTGCCAGTTTATCCTCAAGTATTTAAGGAAAACCTTATATAAAATGAAAAATGAATAAAACACATGCACTTCTATAGTTTCCTTAGAACTAATTATTCAGTGATGGACGCCAATGTTATTTTCTTTTACTTGGCAATGACTGTCCCAGAGCTTAATCCTTTCAAAATGCAATGGAGAGAAAAATAACACAGCAAGACACACTCCACTGTGCTAATCGAGCTTCCCAATATGGTGTGAGGACTTTTGTCGCCCAGGCTGCTTATTCAGTGCTGCATATTCAAGCTGTTTCAGCAGGTCTAGCTACTCTTATGGGAAATTAAACTGCAGTCAGATTCTGCAGTCATCCAGGTCTAGACTGTGGTATTGATCACAGAACAGACAAACTGAAGGAACAAGGTTGAAATGGCCACTTTGTATACAAATGCAGTTACTTGACAGAAAATGACCTTTTGCAGATGCAAATTTGCTATGTGAGGCATAGTGTGGTTGATCCTGAAAGACATGGAAGTGCTAGGAAAGCCATCTCATAGGAAAGGTTCTGTTTATTTTAATTACATCTTTCTTTCATCACCTTTTCCCAATCAACTTTGACCAAGAATCTGAGTTGCACTGAACTTCAGAGTGATAATCAGTATCTCTTCTGGATTTACAATCGTTACTTGCAATGTCTTTCATGGAAATTTCATCACAGATGTGAATGAAAGAAAAAAACATGCTGCCCTGCTGCAGGGATTGCAGAATCTTAGGTGCAGTTGCTTCATTCCCAAATTCTTTGACAAATCTCAGCTCTTGCCTACAACAGGAATCTCAAAGTTCAAAACCTCAGAAGACCAATACAAGTTCCCATCACATGCTAGATTTTTAGCTGAAGTCTTTGTCGGTTTTTACTCCTTTATCAATACTTGATAAATATTGAACATAGGTTATTGAAACTCTTCATGCTTTTGAACTAATTTTATCACAACTATGACTGACATATTGACCAGTGAAGTAGGAATGGGATGACATAATGGAAATATTTTCTTCTCCCAGTTTCAACTAGTTGATGATTAGATGTGAAATGTAATATTGATGATGTTCTAAGTGTTCCAGTCCAGAGATGAGTAGAAGGTATGTAATGTGAACTGATTTCTATTTGTATAAAATGAATGCTGGCTAGGATGGATAAAAAGCTATATATAAAACTAAAGATCTTGAACACAGAAGTATAAAACACATTTAAATTCCAGAGAACAAGTGATGACAGAGACAGAAGTGACAGTTGTGAACTAGGACACTATTAGCTCACAACTGTAAGTTCATAACAAAAAAATATAAAACCAGTTAACAACTATTTTATTCTTAACTAATATTTAGAGTGTGCATTACACAGGCAACTCAGAGCAAACTGACACATCCAGTGAATAGACACAGTCAGTAAGCCTAGGCTGTGAAAAGAACACGGTGAGCACAACTGTAAATGAAAAGGAAAAAACTCTTACTGAGGATAATCATAACTGAAAAACATAACTGTCCGAATAACGTGATGCTATCTTACAAACTCACATGAGCTCACAACATCCTTCACACAGTGTTTTCATTTGTGAAAAGGATGACCAAAATTCACATACCTGCTGAAATAAAACAACCACATATAAAATAGACACCCTTTAGAACTATAATTTCTTTTCATTTCTTATTTCTGATAAACTCCAGAGAGTTCCTAAAATTATTGATTCATTTGAGAGAGATTCAAATTGATATTCAGTACACTTGCATCCCTGTCTTAGTCTGAAATATTTGATCCATCACTTCCTTCTCTGTGAAGAAAACGCTTGGTTAACTCTTGAACAAAGACTGGAAACTGCTCAGAAGTGATTCTTCTTTTCAGATCCCCAGCATCTGTCAGCAAAGATCACCATATTGTCTTCATTGGTGGAACAGTTAAAGGAGAGTCCAAGGATGCCAGAGACCTTTTTCACAGAAACCTCACTTTGCTGGGCTACAGCAAGGGTTGCTGACAGCAACCTCTAATATTTGTGTGACTTTCTAGCTTACAACAAAAAGGCTTTGTGCCATAGTCCTTCCTAAGACCTTACTGGTGCCAAAGTTCTTTCCCCAAAAAATAGCAGTGAGTGAGAACTCTATCAGAGCCTGTTAGAGAGGAGAAAGGACTTGCACATCTGAGAACCATCAGCATCCACCTTGTGCCTGAGCAAAAGTTTAATAATTAATATGAGCATCACCACACTTTAAAAAAAAAAAAAAAAAAAAAAAAAAAAAAAGCAGAATCGAATAGAAAACCTAAGAGACCAAGAAATTCACTGCAATAACCACCAGAATGTCAATGCAACCCCTGCATCTTACAGCAAAATAGACTTTCAGCAGGGAGATGTTTCCCTTACATAGCTAAAAAAATCAAGTCTGAGCTGAAGAAGAGTGGCTCACAGCAAATAATTGAAAATCCCCCATGCTTCAGTCTAGAGCCAATTCACCTTATAGCTGCAAAATAAACTCAACCAGCAGTTGGTAAAATAGTCCTGATTAATCATTCAGTCTGCCACCCATATGAGGAAGATGGCAGGTCACAGTGCCCCTGGCTACAGGTAAAAATAACTTCTTCAGTGAAGTATCTGTGTCTCCATGTAGACTTTCTGTTCAAAAGATAATGAAAGATCATGTGAAAAACCATGCACAGGGAAGCTGAGTCTGGTCTGGCTGAATTAGCTTTGAAGCACCGGTCTCTGAACCACTTGCTACAATTAGCACGTCCATTTCCTCATTAATATTGGACCCAGATGGTTCAGGCCCTGTGTGGATGGTTCATCTGGCACTCTGATGAGGTCAGTGGAGGAACATAAATACAACAGAAACCATTGCCATCAAAATAAGCTGTTTCTTCAGCATAAAAACATAACTTTTTTTTTTTTACAAAAATAATTTACATTTAAAAATGTGATATTTCAGTTTCTTCTTCTATGGATGTTAATATCAGCTGGGGAATTTCTCAATGTTCAGAAAAAAAAGCTATAGGTATGGCACAGTACTAGTGAGGATCACAAAAAGGACAAGAGGAAAACTAATTCAAGCTCAAAACCCGATTTTTTTTTTTTTTTTTTTTTTCAACTAGGGAGTTCTTGATTTTATTTCTGTTAAGATGTAAATATTTTAAGCTAGAAAAGTACACAGACACAAAACTTTGGAAATGATAGACTCAGTATATATAGATACTGGTTTCCATCCAAGGATCTTTAGATGCTTTAGAAAAAATTATTAGATCCCAATGCATCTGAGAGTGTTATCCTACTCATCTGACAAATACAGAAAAAGAGGAAGGCGAATTATATCACTTGCTATTGTCAGAAAACAAGTCTGTATCAAAGCCTGGGCCAAAACCAAGAAAACTTGACCTCTGCTTGTGAGGGATGTTACACTCCACTGCAATGACTCTGGACGTTATAAACAATTCATATTCTAAGCCCTACACACAGAAATCTATATCTATATCTATATCTATATCTATATCTATATCTATATCTATATCTATATCTATATCTATCTATATCATCTATATATCTATATCTATCTATATCTACCTATACCTATACCTATACCTATACCTATACCTATACCTATACCTATACCTATACCTATACCTATACCTATCTATAAAAAATATTCTAAATCAGTTATTGGCTTTTTCAGGAAGCCAATGTTTTGACTGTTCTAAACAATTGCTCATTAAAAGGCTTAAAATAAGTTTTTTTTATCAACTTTTTCCTTTTTGGAAAGAAGAGAATGCCTCATTTCATTAAGCTGACAGCCACTGCAACCCTCATGTCTTCAAAACAGCCAAGATTTCAATTTCTGTAAATTAGTGAAGTGGCACCCGAGCACACTCACCCATTTTTCACACAGACCTGTTAAGCAGCGACTGTACTGATGAGTTTATAATACCTGCATTTCCTGTGGATGATGAAGTCTCTCCCTGTCAAGCATCCCTGCGCAGAGCTTCTCTGGCAGCAGCTGGAGCCCAGGGAGTGCTGCACCCTGCTGAAATCGTGAGAAAGCAAGGACTTCCAAAGCTGTTTAAAACATTTATTATGGGAAGAAAATTGTTGTGCCAAGCAAAATCTTACATGTTGAAAAAGTCCGTATCTTAAGAAGTCTGTGTTCAGCCAACTTAACAGGCTGTGAGGGCATTTGTCCTGGGGCAAATGGTCACACCTTCAGCCCAAGGGAGCCCTGCTCTCCCGAAATTTATCTAGAATGCCACAGCAAATGAATCACTCTTCTGGTAAAAGTGTCCCTGTGTGTACTGTTAAGAAAGAAAATGTGACTGGAGTGATTTAGCAGATCTTGAACTGGAGTTGAGTAATGTGGCCAAGTCCCAAACTTCAGCAACACATGTTACTCTACCCTCCCACTATTTGTGAATAACAACTTTCCTTGCTGCTTTTCAGCCAGTTCACTTCCCTTTCTAATCCCAGGAAGTCACTGCCCACCCTTAAATGCTGAAAGATACATTTTAATCAAGTGAAGAACTGAACAGTAGCATAATTTTACTTAAAGAGCACACCAAGCCACACTTGAGAGCTATTTGGGGAAGAAACTAACCACAGCTTGGCAGCCCCCCCCGTGCAGACTTCAGGCTGGGTGGTCATTTAAGCCAGGGACAACACAGTCAATTCAGACAGATGGCCACTAAGTCAGACCAGCACGTTTGGGGAATTCAGTTCTGCCAATATCCAGGACATGAAAAAGGAGATGCACACCTTCAACTCCCTGCAGGTCTGAATAGCCTAGACCTGCAGGAAGAAAATTATTTTTTTTTCCTCTTCAGTAACTCATCTGGGGAAGAAAAAATCCTCAGGAAAAATGCAGCTCAGGCTGAACAGACTTTTTTTTCTGCCAAAATGTGTATGTATATTTGTATGTGTGAGTTGAGACTGTCAAAGCAAAATATTTGCCAATTAAAAATTCTCCCCCAATATTTTTGACCAAATATCATCTGATGAAATCAATGTATGTTCACAACAAGAACTCCATTCTTCTGTGACTTTGCCATTCTTTATTACCATCTCTACTTGCTCCACTCCTTAGTCCATTTTTTTCTGATTCCCCATTCTTTAGAGTCTGTGTGACATAGTTCTTGGAATGTTAATTGTTGCCTGATCAGGAGGAGCTGGGACACACCACTCCTACACCCCTCAACAGCCATTTCAGAAGATAGAGAAGAGGGAAATTGAGCTTTGATCCCTTTAAGACATACTGAGACATCCAGGATATCTGATGAAGAAGGCAATGATCACCACAGGCCTGCTGAAGACCTCTAATTCAAAGAAAGGTGGGCTCCCATACTCACAGAGGCAAGGAGTAGAAAAGGGACACGAAGAAACAACTCTGCCTTAAAGGGGGAACATCAAAAGCTAAAAAACGCTTTACCTGACGGTGAGGGCTAAATTATACCATTAATATTATATCTAGCTTTAAAGCTGCGCTTCCAGGTAGGTTGAGAATTGCAAGCAAACCTTTGACCCTGAGTCAGGAGAACAGAAAGACATCAGAAAGCACATTGCTTCCTACATTTCATTCCATCTTATCTTTCTTCTTCCTTTTTCTCTTCCTCTTGTGTAAGTGACTGGTATGTTACCCTCTACTGCATCAGTGTCCTCCAGATGATGTCCCTCCACAAAGCAAAGGAGGAAAAAGAAACATCTAAAGATTCAGATGCACTTTACAGCTACTTTCCAACAAAGACACCGAGAGGTGGCACAAAGTTCCCATCACACATTGTCCTTTCATGCATGTCATCTTAAGGTCAGTAACTCTCACTACTTGTTAGCTACAGCCACTGAAATTAAAATTAGTAGTCTTTGGGTCCCTTTAAATATCACAGAGGGAGGCCCAAACCTCTTTAACCATAAGGATAACATCTGCCTCAAAAATGGAAAGCCAGAGAAAAAAGCCCAGACCAATTCAGTTGCCTAAAGCACAAAAAACATTGGGCTGCTCATTAAATACAAAGGACATCCATGCAACAGAGAAGCCTGTAACAGAAATTTTTAAAGTCCTGAAAATACAGTATTTTTTATATCTACATTTTCTGTATCTTATATTTTCCCAGATCTGTAAAAATAGTTATCTGTAACACATCTAGAAATGTCACAGTTTTACCAGGGTCACTTAGAAAGTTAGCAAAAAGAGGTCACGCTTCCAATCAGATTAATATACTAACGTGCCCAGCAGTAGATTATGTTAATTTTGACAGTAATTTTTAATATTTGTAATGCAATACATTACTCAATAGGATTTCTAAGCCTTCTCGGAGCTTATTAGTCTGCCTTATAACCCAAATGTCAGCTTTATCAAAGTCAGACACTAATTATTAGTGATGGGCGAACCTCAAAAGGTTCAGAGGTTTGGTCTAGTTTGACTAGACAGGCATAAGACCAGCTGCTTTTGCAGATCATTTCGACAGCAAATTTGGACTCCTGATTCTGCAAATGTTACACACTTATTGAAATGTAAGCATCCAGACGGAGCCTGCTGCGTTCGAGGAGACTACCGAAGTGCATTCAGCTCAGCAAACGTGGGGCTGTCTGACTCATCAGTGTCAGACTGTAACATTCCAAACTTCCCGCATCACCGAATGCTGCAGTGGATGTAACAGAGGAGCGCACTCTAATAAAACATCTACAGGGATTCGGGAACATAACTGTAAAAATGAAAGAGGAGAGGAGAGGAGAGGAGAGGAGAGGAGAGGAGAGGAGATTAGAGGAGAGAAAAAGGAAGGAGAAAAGGAGAAAGGAGAAAAGGAGAAAGGAGAAAAGGAGAAAGGAGAAAAGGAGAAAGGAGAAAAGGAGAAAGGAGAAAAGGAGAAAGGAGAAAAGGAGAAAGGAGAAAAGGAGAGGAGAGGAGAGGAGATTATGATATGCTGGGGTATTATACTAATGAAGAGACAGAAGAGTGATGCAAATTTCCCAGGACAGATCTGTATAAATTTGTATAAGACAAATGAAAGATTAGGAGCCATAAACCCATGAGCCTGAACCCAAATCAATACATTTGCAAGTGCTGTGCTTGAGCTAAGGAGCCCAGTGTCTTAACAGGGTTTATTGGTTCAACCAGAGTGACTTATTGCTTGAGCATGGCTAGCCTTGCCAGCATGGCTATAAGACTTTTGAGTTTAAGCTTG
Source organism: Antrostomus carolinensis (assembly GCF_000700745.2). NCBI lineage: Eukaryota > Metazoa > Chordata > Aves > Caprimulgiformes > Caprimulgidae > Antrostomus > Antrostomus carolinensis. The sequence continues at coordinate 85,482 of NW_010337950.1, forward strand.
TAATAAAGAATAGTGGGTGTGTCATCATACATCACTGAAGACAGGCCTAAGGGGGACATGTGTGAGGGGCTGAGGTTTTGGCCTGGAAGTATGGTTATTTACAAGAAAATGGGAAAGTTCAATTTGTAAGGC
>NW_010337951.1:0-9182 GCF_000700745.2 Antrostomus carolinensis
CCCCGGCCCCGGTCCCTCGCCTCCAGCAGACACCAGGAATTCCGATCAGGCGAGGTGCTCCTCTCACAACGCGTCAGGAACGCGCTTCTCACCAGCGTGGAAGTAAACTCTTGAAGCAGTTTTGATGGGAAATGCCATGTAAAAACCTCATAAACGGGATCTGCTCCTGCCAACATGCTGAGGCTTCCCTCCCGCCTGCAGAAAAAAAAATCCAAATCACATATGATTATTTACCTTCCTGCAAAGATGACTACAAGTACATCCACATTTGAACAAATGTAGTAAGTCAGACCAGTATTCTTGTGCAAAACTTTTTATTAAAAAGAGAAAGGGACCTCTGCAACAAAAGGTAGGTACAACACTAATAATAAAATTTAACTTTTCAAAGGTTGCAACAGACTCGATGTGAAATTCTGGTTGCGACAACGACTGTGTCTCAAGTTTAGAAAGCCTCATTCCCACACCTGAAAACACAGCCAACGCATCTGTCTATTGTGACCCCTTAACTAAAAAATTCTTTTCTGTTGAGTTACCAGCACACTACCAAGATCAAGTTTGAACATCCAGCATTCGTGACAAAGCTGTAAATGATCCAAAATAATGTTACTAAAATGCTAAAGATTCATACAGAACCTTTCACATTTCACAGCTTTAAGAGTTTTCCTTTCCAATTCTCATGAAATAACATAAAAAGTTATGTCCCCTAAATATATAAAAACCCTCAGATTAAAAAACCCATCTCTCTCAGGTGACATGAAAAGAATTTCAAAGAACCCCATAGTCTGGCCTTAGAATTAATACTTGAAAATTATCTTTACTGGGAAAAAATTAAAAAAATAAAGACATTGCAGGTTTACCTTTTCTTCACTTTGTATGCATATGGGTATGATGGACATCAGTTTACAGCAAGTATCTTGCCCTAGTGACTACCTTCCTGCTCACCAAAACCAAACAGACAGCAGGGAAGAAATGAGTTACCTATCCTGGAGCATCAATAACAAGTGACAGCTTTCAGAATCAGAGGTGCCTTACATTTCTTCTGCAGTACCAGGACCAAGCTGTAGGCCTCTCCCCCACATGCTGACAGCAGACTATCGAGTATCATTAAGAATGAACCTGACATTTCCCAGTAGTTCAAGGTGATCAGTGCTTCAAAGGGATACTGGAGTCATTTCATGCAAAAAGTTGTCTATTCACATAAATAGCCTCTGCATCAGTACCATATACTAGGCATGGTCCTAAAATATCCAAACTATTCACAGACAAAGTCTGATTTGGAATTAAGTTGGTGATTTCCATGCGGTCTTTGGTAGGATCGTTGCTTAGCCAGGCACTTACTACAGACTGGTTAATGGTATTGTGGGAAAAATAGGTAGTACTTCTTCCTCCTGAAAGAAGGAGAGGGAGGAGAGGGAAATAAGTTCCAGTTCAGTTTATATAGTCTCAGAATTTGGAGAAACACAGTAGGTATGGTACAGACAAAATGGGAATACCATTTTACATTTAAGTCTGTTTTCAGCTTAGTTAACAGATGTCATCTCATTGGTAAATGAAGGAAAAAAGAACTTTAAAGTACAGCTATGAACTGATCTCACTGAACAAACAGTATCTACAAGTTTTTCGAGCCAGAGAGTAAAGCAAGGACAGACCTAAGAATAAAAGTCTGTTTATACAGTGTCTTTCTATATTTGGGGCATCAGTTTTGCTTTAATAACACTTATTCCCTACTGCCCCTTCTCGCTACTTGTTCTGCGACAAGCGATATACCTGGATTGGAGTTTTTTCCACATAACATGTTACACTCAAACTGAGGTCTCACAGTTTGAGAACTGTCACTCAGCATAAAATTAACAAGTGTCTGAAGTGGTGCTAAAGGGTTTATATTCTATAACTGAAAATGCAGAATACAACTTGAATTGGATATCCTTTTGTTTCCCTATATAGAACTGAGCTTTGAATGGCAACTTTCAGGCCAAAGGCAGCAGATGACATCTCAAAGTTTCCCCACTCTTTACAGTCTGAAGTGGCAAGAAATTAGGCAGTCTTTGTGAACAGAATGTGAAAATAAATGTTTATATTAAGTCAGTATCATATATTTATCTTGTCACGATACAAAGGGATCCAGTTTCATTCATTGAAGGTTCCAATTATGACCTTGAATAGTAAATTCATAATTTCACTAGCCTACTAATATATCAATTATTTTGGAATTACACAATTCTGTATATCTCACTCAGAGACTCAGATAGTAGTGTGTCATTTAGGCTGCCTTCATATTTTTTCTATATACAGATGATTTTAAAGTGAACACTATCTATCTTTGAAATACTAGATGTGCTGGACAGAGTACAGCAGATTAAAAAAAAAAACCAAACACCAAAGAAAACAAAAAACACACCAAAAAAATAGAACAGACCACAAAAAACTCATACAACAGTTAGCCTTATAAGTAGTTTTCCTGAAATGCCTATCAGGGCTTTCTAAGAAAAGAAACTAGCTTTTAATTTTCTGTATTAGGATTGTGTTATTAATTGGGTCATGTAATAACATTAATTATGTTGCCAGCTGACAAATTCAGTGCAGACTGAATTCAAACATTGTTACCTTGATGAAGAAAAGATGGTTTTTCAGATACGTCTGTGGAAGTATCCCAGTGCCAAAGAGATCCATCTTCAGAACACGTAAATAAGTGATCGGGGTTGGAGGGATGGAAATGAACTTCCCACACTAGAAGTATCAAACCAAAGTCAAACAAAACCACTTCAGAACAAATATAAAGTACTTTGCTCAGTACACTTTGGCTAGTATGATGTGGACATCCACTTGCAAGAACCTAGACCCCCACAAAAACCTTCTAGTCTTAAGTGTGTGTGAGTAGGAGACCCAAAACCCCACCCTTGGTTATTTACTGCAGTTTTCCCTCCAGTGGGAGGGAAAAGGAAAAAAAATTAGATAGATAGACTCTATTTTGTTGCATTTTTAGTACTGTGAAAATTGCTGAAGATTAAAATCTTATCTGAATTCAGGAATTCAGAATACTTTCTCATGCCATCTTCCCTCCTATTAAGTTTAAATCTGCACACAGCATGCATTCCTTCCCAGCACACATTATTATTATTTTGTGTCAGGATACCAGAACAGTGGAAAAGATATTTAAGTCAGTAAAACTTAGTATCTCAAGAAATATTTTTACTCCTTCAATATAATTGTGGCATTAAGCCAAGAAATTTTCAGCACAGAATGAATTGCTAACTTGTTCATATAAAGTTACCAGGAAAGCGAGCTCTTTCAGCATCGTGGAGGCACCAAATGTATCTTCAGTCTCCCCTCCTTCCTCACTTTTTCAAGTTTGTTAGTAACTGCATTCTTGCTTTACTATATCTGCATGCCACAGCATCAGTTTCTATGACTACCTATATACTCACCCTTCTAGAAACACAGCCATTCTGATTAAATGCATCTGTCTCATTACAGAACTGCTTACTAAGCCTAGTTTTAGTTTAGATAGAGTTGGCTTTTAAGGTAAGAACAGTCTCACATGCAGAGGAGGAACAAACTGAAGCCAACTGGATGTCGACACATTAAGTAGCAACTACGTGACCGCTCTCTGTCGTAGCTACACCACCTAATTTTTTTATCAGGACTTACAGAAATTAGAAACTTTTCTAAAATGCCACCTTCTTCTCCCCTCTCTGTTTTAGATACTTACTTTCTGCTTCATGAGCATTTAGCAGGGACACTGGCATAGTACCCTGCCTGATGTCCCATACACTCAGCATCCCGTCCTGGCCCCCCGTGGCCACAATGTGCTGCTGGTTGGGATGCCTGTCCACACAGTGCAGTGGAACTCTGTCACCTGTCCTGCAAAGGAGAAGAAAAAAACAAACACCTAACAACCCAAACAGAAATTCTTCATTCAGCTTCTATTTTCTCCTTCTTAATCCCTAGGAGCGTTGATCAACAAGGTAACAGTATCAATTGCAGCTTCAATTCCTGCAGCACCTGGTCACTACAGGCTGAAGCCACATGACATCTACTGGAAACTAGAGGTAAGGCATGTAAGATGAAGCTACAACCGGATGGATGAGCTTGAGGTTCTGTGCCCCGTGGTATACAGGCATCCACATGGTATCTGACAGCATTACAGGAGTGAGAAAACCCCGCATACAGAGAATACTCTTAAATATACCTACAGTAATAAGAAGGTTACACTGAAATTCATGTTTTAATTACAGTTTCAACATATACTAAGAGTTACAAAGGGAGAATGGGCACTAAAAACACCCGGTACCTCAGCTACAGCCTATTCACAGCAATGGGAATTATTCCACAGACAACAACAGGATTTGAATCTAGCTCAGTTTGTTTTCTTACAATACCTTATAAGGCACAAAGTTATCACTCAGATACATATCAAATGCCAGAAAATTTATATTAGGCCTGTGGAGAAGAACAGATATAAAGTATATTTAATTAGGGAAAGAGACTTTTGGGTTGAGGGTTGTTTGTTTTGGGTTCTTTTTTTCCCCTTAAAAAAAGATCAAGTGTACAAGTGCAACAGTCTTCAAGAGTTAAATCAAAGCAGACCACCTAAACACAATGCTCAGCCACAATAGTAATTCAGCCATTAAGCAGGATCTGCTTTTGATTATTTAAATACCAAAGAAATTAAAAACCTTAAAAAAAAATCAACAACCAAACCAGTCATTTGTCATCCCATTGTCAAGAAGGCATCAGGAAAGATTTACATAAAAGATTATATAAAAGCAGCACATGCTTTTCAGTAAATATGTAAAAGAATGAAGGTCTTACAAAGACAATATTTGAGATGGCTCATTTCTTTGCTGCCTGAGGTCCCATATTTTTAACTGTCCAATTGAATTTACGGTCAAGATCTCAGTTGTGCGAAGGAAAGTCACCGCATGGAGCGTACTGCTGTCTGCATTGTCTGCAAGAGACAAGGAAAGCATTCAGGTAAACCTACAGAATGCCAGTTTCCATTTAGTTATGACAAAATAATGCTTTTTAGAAAACAGAACACAGCTACTTAAACATGGTAACAACCTCTCTGCATTTTCAGGAGCAGAGACAGACCAGTGTCGTGTGAAATTTTAATTGCTGCAAGGGTACCCAGTGAAAAAGCAGCCTTTGCTTTCTGTATCAAACACTACAGAGACAAATCTAAAACTATATTTAATTAGCTCCAGTGCTTACAGAAGTACTTGTTGATCCATAAGATTTCTTGCTATAGTTCCTAAGAAGATGAATCAATTTAGCTAGGTCAGTTTCTTTATATGCTCTGCATCTACTGACAGGAGGCCAACAATTGAGCTTTTCATAATGCAGTTCTTTTGAACACAACAAACAGTAACTCTGGCTGAGAACATTAAGCAGTTGTATAGTTAATTCACAAGATTTTCTTTACAACTTTTCCAAGAACTGTCAATGTGATATCCATCCCTGTCCCTAAAGCCAAACAAGCTTTGTTTGTTAATTTTAATAACTAAGTGGCAAAGCTCTTTTTTCAGGTCCTTTTCTCCAGTGCTATCTTTTTCAGGATAATTTACAATGTCAAACACTTCACAGCATTGAGGTGAAACTTTTGAGGCTTTAGGAGAGAATAACACAGATGCCATATTCTTATATTTTCAGTCTGTTATTATATATAAACTTTTCTTCTTGATTATGACAGGGTAATGTTGTTAAGTCTACTTACACAAAGAATTTTAAAATACTTGAGGTGAAAGTCCATACTGAAAATATAGGTGAATTTTTTGCTGCATAAGACAAAAACCTTTTCTGATATTAAGACAGCCAAGTTACAATGACGCCTGGTGACATATATTTGAATGAGTTTTCTTTGCTGCCTACTACTTAAGTGAAAACTGAGGGGAAGAAAAAAAACAAACCCAAAACACTTTTGAAAAGAAATGTTAGATTACTGAACACTGAAGTTCTAAATGATTTTAAATTTTGTGATAGAGTAACATCAAGGGATTTAGCAATGATACATCTTTATGGTTCCAAAAGATTTTAACATCATCTCTAACTTTGGAGATTTTTTGCCACGACTGACCACAGACATATCAACTTCGTATTACACTCTTAAATCCATTAAACAATAACAAAAATAGCAGGGTACTCCTTAACAAATATATCATGAGGTACAAGAGTTCTGTCTTCATATTAAAAACACATTGAGGGCTCAGCTCAGCGCCTGGGAAATGTCAAGATGTCATTGAATTGGGAACCAGTACAAAGAATTGCTTACACTATAAAACTCCATCCTCAAGAACCTGAAAGCATCTTCCAAAATGTTCCCTCCTCCCTCTCCAACTTTTACTGTAAAACAATCTCTATTCAATGAGTTTGTGCTAGTCCCTTCCATGTAACTCCAGGTCAGCTTCACTTACCAGCTCATAGGTATGACTGACTTATTTATGGATCCTTCCTGCTTTAACATTTCCCTTCCCATTCCCAAAGGGACATTTCTCAGTTAATTCACATGTGATTTCTTAAATGTTTATGCGCCAGTAAATCTCAATGCAAAGTCTTACTGCAGCGTAACACTGGCTGACACTATCACTACAAAGCAAGCATTTTTACATAGTCTATCAAGTGACCACTAAGAAAACTAACAACTTGCATCCTGCACGTTATTAAATCTGTATGTAAGCATCTGAGCAACTGCCCAAATGTAATTTATTTTTGTTTCGTGGATATCTGCTTCATGTGAGTCAGCAAAACATTCTACTCTATTAAACTTGTACCAGAACATTCTGTGTCAGTATCTGTATATAAGTTAAAATTTAGAAATAAAAGAACCCTTTTAAACTAGTTACTGTTCTCGCCCCTCGAGGGGGAAGTTACTGTGTTTTGTGGGCACATGCTAATAAAATCTGCCTCATACCCTTTTTTTTTTTAAAAAAAAAAAAAAAAAAGCATATAAAGGTTTCCTACAGGAATTATCAAGGAGCTTCAGTAAAGGGCTGTATGCAATTAATAGGATTTATCTTGTGTGTGTATATACAGCCATGCACACACAAGTATCCCCTCTAGATATCCCATTACACTTCTTTCCTTAATTGGCTTATCACTGTGTAAATTCCTTCATCCATTAGAGGCAAGATTTTGCTTGAGGAGAAACACAGGTGCTGTGTCAAACTGAAGTTTCAGGGAGAAAGTCCTGGTTTACTAATGCCACTACCAAACACGGTGTTACTGTCCTTTAAATTACTTCTGCTTTTAAGTTTAATTTCCAACAGTTATAATGTTGGAAACATTATAAAACAGATGCTGCAAACTTGTATTCTATTTCCATGAGACTAGCATGATAGAAGAGTTAAGAATAGACAAGTTTTGACACCTTTCACAAACATCTTACTCTATCACATAATCTGTTACTCTAGGAAATATGGAGCTTTTTCACTAAGGGAGAAATGATCACCATAAGCCATGATATCTGGCAGAAGAGCAGGGTATAGACAGTGGCTTCTGGTTCTTGGTGTTGCTTTAGACATAGAGAAACAGAAGTTTATTGAATATGGACAAGGCAAAGGTTAATCTTAGTATAAACAACGAATTGAAATGATCATTTCACTAAACTCTAGTTATAAAGAACTCAGGACACAATACTTCGTGAAATCTAACCATGTTTCATGTAAACTGTCATAGCATTTAACAATTTGAGATGAGACAGAAGCCTACAGAGAACGTTTGGCTTCTAACTTCTCCATCAGTTAAAATATTGACTAGCAAATATCCGAATGAATATAAAAGTACATCTGAAATACACTTCAGGTATCTGAAGTCTGGAAGAATATAGGAAAAATAAATTCTCTACTGACTTCCTTTTTTTGGTTATAATTTGAGAATCTAAAAACCACACAAACTACTGCAAACTAAACAGGTATCTGACATACCTATAGTTCTTATTGCAGCCTTTTGGTCAGCTCTGAAGAGATTTATTCTACCGTCTTCTCCAACAGTGACAATTTCAGGGTTGTTGCAGATTACTCCAGTACATGCTGCTCCACCACAAGATGTGTCTTGATCCACATGATAATGAGCTTTCTCCCACCGGTGGTTGGCAGATAAAGTCTAAGTAGTAACCAGACATGAAATTCTGTTGACAAGTAATGATCTAAGATAGACCAAAGCTTTCAGAATACTCACTAAACCAGAAGCAAGCTCCAGGAAAGCCACGCTGCCTCAAAGAAATGAGAATCTCCTATACAAATAATAACCAGAGATCTAAATTTCCCTCAATTCTTGAGCACACAACCTTTCGATGAATCATTGATTATTTCTTCTCTGAAACACCTTCTTCATATGATCTCAAAATCAGAAAGAGCACAATCCACCTATGAACTGTGAAATGTCTTTCACTAGACTTATCCTTTCAACCTTTCCCCAGGACAAGGGAAAAAAGCTGAGGCCTTTAAAAAACAGGAGGTCAGATTTAGGTTCTGATTTCAAGGAAGTTAGTTTATTTTAGGTACCACATCAAACTATCGACAGATACTAGTGTTGATTGTGAATAAATAAAAAGTAATTATACATTTATTTCCAGTCATTTATAACCAAAGCAAAAGACTACAGAGTTTACATATCTTCCCTCACATGACACTCGTGAGAAGAAATTCAACAAGAATCATTTAGTTCACTAATTTAAAGACTCTAATAAGGCAGGTACAAATCCACTAACACCACTGCCCCAAATTACTCTTTTTTAAATAGAACCACAGCTAACAGTATAAACTCTTAACGTATGTTTTCAGTGGACGGACTATATACTAACAGATACCCAAATCTATCTGGCTCTGGAATCTATTTTATGTAGTACGTGTTCAAAATGCTTTTTTCTTTCCTTGTACATATAAAGCCAAAGCTTTTTCTAAAAGACTTAAAAAAATTACTTTGGTATGCAAATGTTTCTTGCTGTAGTAGCTTTGAGAGATCTTATGCTATGATCACAGTGACCTGTATTACACAGAATCGCAGCTTAAAGCCAGTGCAAGTTACTTACCTGGTTATTTTGATGATGGCGGAATACAGTTACAGTTCCCGTTGATGAGGCAACCACAATTCTCTCTTGATCCAAAAACTAAAGAGAGATAATAAGCATGCTATTAGGGATGTCAACACTAAGATGATAATTTTTATTTTAGGGTAACCTGAAT
>NW_010337951.1:9213-9493 GCF_000700745.2 Antrostomus carolinensis
CTGGTTTTGCCCTTCTTCATAAGAATTGGGGGTTTTTTGTGACTCTCAGCATCTTCACAGTTCACTATCACTTCATTTCTTCCTCAGTGACAAGCCCTTAAAAAATTCAGATCTGTTCAACCCGGGTACTTTACCTGCATGTCCATAACGTCACCGTTGTGCCTGATGTCACACAGCAGCTGAGGTTCTCCTTGATATTCACCGCTGATGCCCGCATTTCCGAGATCTCCAACAGACCAAATGGAAACCCTGTTATCCTGCACGGAAAGGACAACACCGG